>NC_054710.1:51778428-51853665 GCF_016097555.1 Gigantopelta aegis
TTAGCATTCGCGGCAAAATACATTGTACAAATGTTATCATTGCACCACCTGAGTTATTAGTCTTAGCATTCGCGGCAAAATACATTGTACAAATGTTATCATTGCACCACTGAGTTATTAGTCTTAGCATTCGCGGCATAAATACACTGAGTTATAGCATTATACATTGTACAAAAATGTTACCACTGAGTTATTAGTCTTAGCATTCGCGGCAAAATACATTGTACAAATGTTACCACTGAGTTATTAGTCTTAGCATTCGCGGCAAAATACATTGTACAAATGTTATCATTGCACCACTGAGTTATTAGTCTTAGCATTCGCGGCAAAATACATTGTACAAATGTTATCATTGCACCACCGAGTTATTAGTCTTAGCATTCGCGGCAAAATACATTGTACAAATGTTACCACTGAGTTATTAGTCTTAGCATTCGCGGCAAAATACATTGTACAAATGTTACCACTGAGTTATTAGTCTTAGCATTCGCGGCAAAATACATTGTACAAATGTTACCACTGAGTTATTAGTCTTAGCATTCGCGGCAAAATACATTGTACAAATGTTATCATTGCACCACCGAGTTATTAGTCTTAGCATTCGCGGCAAAATACATTGTACAAATGTTACCACTGAGTTATTAGTCTTAGCATTCGCGGCAAAATACATTGTACAAATGTTTTCATTGCCACTGAGTTATTAGTCTTAGCATTCGCGGCAAAATACATTGTACAAATGTTACCACTGAGTTATTAGTCTTAGCATTCGCGGCAAAATACATTGTACAAATGTTACCACTGAGTTATTAGTCTTAGCATTCGCGGCAAAATACATTGTACAAATGTTATCATTGCACCACCGAGTTATTAGTCTTAGCATTCGCGGCAAAATACATTGTACAAATGTTACCACTGAGTTATTAGTCTTAGCATTCGCGGCAAAATACATTGTACAAATGTTATCATTGCACCACCGAGTTATTAGTCTTAGCATTCGCGGCAAAATACATTGTACAAATGTTATCATTGCACCACCGAGTTATTAGTCTTAGCATTCGCGGCAAAATACATTGTACAAATGTTATCATTGCACCACCGAGTTATTAGTCTTAGCATTCGCGGCAAAATACATTGTACAAATGTTATCATTGCACCACCGAGTTATTAGTCTTAGCATTCGCGGCAAAATACATTGTACAAATGTTATCATTGCACCACTGAGTTATTAGTCTTAGCATTCGCGGCAAAATACATTGTACAAATGTTATTAGTCTTAGCATTACCACTGAGTTATTAGTCTTAGCATTCGCGGCAAAATACATTGTACAAATGTTACACTGAGTTATTAGTCTTAGCATTTACATTGTACACCACTGAGTTATTAGTCTTAGCATTCGCGGCAAAATACATTGTACAAATGTTATCATTGCACCACTGAGTTATTAGTCTTAGCATTCGCGGCAAAATACATTGTACAAATGTTATCATTGCACCACTGAGTTATTAGTCTTAGCATTCGCGGCAAAATACATTGTACAAATGTTACCACTGAGTTATTAGTCTTAGCATTCGCGGCAAAATACATTGTACAAATGTTATCATTGCACTGAGTTATTAGTCTTAGCATTCGCGGCAAAATACATTGTACAAATGTTACCATGAGTTATTAGTCTTAGCATTCGCGGCACCACTGAGTTATTAGTCTTAGCATTCGCGGCAAAATACATTGTACAAATGTTATCATTGCACCACCGAGTTATTAGTCTTAGCATTCGCGGCAAAATACATTGTACAAATGTTATCATTGCACCACCTAGTTATTAGTCTTAGCATTCGCGGCAAAATACATTGTACAAATGTTACCACTGAGTTATTAGTCTTAGCATTCGCGGCAAAATACATTGTACAAATGTTACCACTGAGTTATTAGTCTTAGCATTCGCGGCAAAATACATTGTACTGAGTTAATGCATTCGCGGCAAAATACATTGCACCACTGAGTTATTAGTCTTAGCATTCGCGGCAAAATACATTGTACAAATGTTATCATTGCACCACCGAGTTATTAGTCTTAGCATTCGCGGCAAAATACATTGTACAAATGTTATCATTGCACCACCGAGTTATTAGTCTTAGCATTCGCGGCAAAATACATTGTACAAATGTTATCATTGCGAGTTATTACCACGGCGAGTTATTAGTCTTAGCATTCGCGGCAAAATACATTGTACAAATGTTATCATTGCACCACTGAGTTATTAGTCTTAGCATTCGCGGCAAAATACATTGTACAAATGTTATCACCACTGAGTTATTAGTCTTAGCATTCGCGGCAAAATACATTGTACAAATGTTATCATTGCACCACTGAGTTATTAGTCTTAGCATTCGCGGCAAAATACATTGTACAAATGTTACCACTGAGTTATTAGTCTTAGCATTCGCGGCAAAATACATTGTACAAAATGTTACCACTGAGTTATTAGTCTTAGCATTCGCGGCAAAATACATTGTACAAATGGTATCATTGCACCACCGAGTTATTAGTCTTAGCATTCGCGGCAAAATACATTGTACAAATGTTACCACTGAGTTATTAGTCTTAGCATTCGCGGCAAAATACATTGTACAAATGTTACCACTGAGTTATTAGTCTTAGCATTCGCGGCAAAATACATCGTACAAATGTTACCACTGAGTTATTAGTCTTAGCATTCGCAGCAAAATACATTGTACAAATGTTATCATTGCACCACCGAGTTATTAGTCTTAGCATTCGCGGCAAAATACATTGTACAAATGTTACCACTGAGTTATTAGTCTTACCATTCGCGGCAAAATACATTGTACAAATGATTTCATTGCACACTGAGTTATTAGTCTTAGCATTCGCGGCAAAATACATTGTACAAATGTTACCACTGAGTTATTAGTGTTAGCATTCGCAGCAAAATACATTGTACAAATGTTATCATTGAGTTATTAGACTTAGCATTCGCGGCAAAATACATTGTACAAATGTTATGATTGCACCACCGAGTTATTAGTCTTAGAATTCGCAGCAAAATACATTGTACAAATGTTACCACTGAGTTATTAGTCTTAGCATTCGCGGCAAAATACATTGTACACATGTTATCATTCCACCACTGAGTTATTAGTCTTAGCATTCGCAGCAAAATACATTGTACACATGTTATCATTGCACTTCTGAGTTATTAGACTTAGCATTCGCGGCAAAATACATTGTACAAATGTTATGATTGAGTTATTAGTCTTAGCATTCGCGGCAAAATACATTGTACAAATGTTATCATTGCACCACCGAGTTATTAGTCTTAGCATTCGCGGCAAAATACATTGTACAAATGTTATCATTGCACCACCGAGTTATTAGTCTTAGCATTCGCGGCAAAATACATTGTACAAATGTTATCATTGCACCACCGAGTTATTAGTCTTAGCATTCGCGGCAAAATACATTGTACAAATGTTATCATTGCACCACTGAGTTATTAGTCTTAGCATTCGCGGCAAAATACATTGTACAAATGTTACATTGCACCACTGAGTTATTAGTCTTAGCATTCGCGGCAAAATACATTGTACAAATGTTACCACTGAGTTATTAGTCTTAGCATTCGCGGCAAAATACATTGTACAAATGTTATCATTGCACCACCGAGTTATTAGTCTTAGCATTCGCGGCAAAATACATTGTACAAATGTTATCATTGCACCACTGAGTTATTAGTCTTAGCATTCGCGGCAAAATACATTGTACAAATGTTATCATTGCACCACCGAGTTATTAGTCTTAGCATTCGCGGCAAAATACATTGTACAAATGTTATCATTGCACCACCGAGTTATTAGTCTTAGCATTCGCGGCAAAATACATTGTACAAATGTTATCATTGCACCACTGAGTTATTAGTCTTAGCATTCGCGGCAAAATACATTGTACAAATGTTATCATTGCACCACCGAGTTATTAGTCTTAGCATTCGCGGCAAAATACATTGTACAAATGTTACCACTGAGTTATTAGTCTTAGCATTCGCGGCAAAATACATTGTACAAATGTTACCACTGAGTTATTAGTCTTAGCATTCGCGGCAAAATACATTGTACAAATGTTATCATTGCACCACCGAGTTATTAGTCTTAGCATTCGCGGCAAAATACATTGTACAAATGTTACCACTGAGTTATTAGTCTTAGCATTCGCGGCAAAATACATTGTACAAATGTTATCATTGCACCACTGAGTTATTAGTCTTAGCATTCGCGGCAAAATACATCGTACAAATGTTACCACTGAGTTATTAGTCTTAGCATTCGCAGCAAAATACATTGTACAAATGTTATCATTGCACCACCGAGTTATTAGTCTTAGCATTCGCGGCAAAATACATTGTACAAATGTTACCACTGAGTTATTAGTCTTACCATTCGCGGCAAAATACATTGTACAAATGATTTCATTGCACACTGAGTTATTAGTCTTAGCATTCGCAGCAAAATACATTGTACAAATGTTACCACTGAGTTATTAGTGTTAGCATTCGCAGCAAAATACATTGTACAAATGTTATCATTGAGTTATTAGACTTAGCATTCGCGGCAAAATACATTGTACAAATGTTATGATTGCACCACCGAGTTATTAGTCTTAGAATTCGCAGCAAAATACATTGTACAAATGTTACCACTGAGTTATTAGTCTTAGCATTCGCGGCAAAATACATTGTACACATGTTATCATTCCACCACTGAGTTATTAGTCTTAGCATTCGCAGCAAAATACATTGTACAAATGTTATCATTGCACCACTGAGTTATTAGTCTTAGCATTCGCGGCAAAATACATTGTACAAATGTTATGATTGCACCACCGAGTTATTAGTCTTAGCATTCGCGGCAAAATACATTGTACAAATGTTATCATTGCACCACCGAGTTATTAGTCTTAGCATTCGCGGCAAAATACATTGTACAAATGTTATCATTGCACCACCGAGTTATTAGTCTTAGCATTCGCGGCAAAATACATTGTACAAATGTTCATTGCACTGAGTTATTAGTCTTAGCATTGCAAAATACACAAATGTTACCGAGTTATTAGTCTTAGCATTCGCGGCAAAATACATTGTACAAATGTTATCATTGCACCACTGAGTTATTAGTCTTAGCATTCGCGGCAAAATACATTGTACAAATGTCATTGCACCACTGAGTTATTAGTCTTAGCATTCGCGGCAAAATACATTGTACAAATGTTATCATTGCACCACCGAGTTATTAGTCTTAGCATTCGCGGCAAAATACATTGTACAAATGTTATCATTGCACCACCGAGTTATTAGTCTTAGCATTCGCGGCAAAATACATTGTACAAATGTTACCACTGAGTTATTAGTCTTAGCATTCGCGGCAAAATACATTGTACAAATGTTATCATTGCACCACTGAGTTATTAGTCTTAGCATTCGCGGCAAAATACATTGTACAAATGTTGCACCACTGAGTTATTAGTCTTAGCATTCGCGGCAAAATACATTGTACAAATGTTATCATTACCACTGAGTTATTAGTCTTAGCATTCGCGGCAAAATACAAATACATAGTGTACATTCGCGGCAAATACATTGTATCATTGCACCACTGAGTTATTAGTCTTAGCATTCGCGGCAAAATACATTGTACAAATGTTACCACTGAGTTATTAGTCTTAGCATTCGCGGCAAAATACATTGTACAAATGTTATCATTGCACCACTGAGTTATTAGTCTTAGCATTCGCGGCAAAATACATTGTACAAATGTTACCACTGAGTTATTAGTCTTAGCATTCGCGGCAAAATACATTGTACACTGAGTTATTAGTCTTAGCATTCGCGGCAAAATACATTGTACAAATGTTATCATTGCACCACCGAGTTATTAGTCTTAGCATTCGCGGCAAAATACATTGTACAAATGTTACCACTGAGTTATTAGTCTTAGCATTCGCGGCAAAATACATTGTACAAATGTTATCATTGCACCACCGAGTTATTAGTCTTAGCATTCGCGGCAAAATACATTGTACAAATGTTATCATTGCATTGCACCACTGAGTTATTAGTCTTAGCATTCGCGGCAAAATACATTGTACAAATGTTACCACTGAGTTATTAGTCTTAGCATTCGCGGCAAAATACATTGTACAAATGAGTTATTGCACCACCGAGTTATTAGTCTTAGCATTCGCGGCAAAATACATTGTACAAATGTTACCACTGAGTTATTAGTCTTAGCATTCGCGGCAAAATACATTGTACAAATGTTACCACTGAGTTATTAGTCTTAGCATTCGCGGCAAAATACATTGTACAAATGTTACCACTGAGTTATTAGTCTTAGCATTCGCGGCAAAATACATTGTATAAATGTTACCACTGAGTTATTAGTCTTAGCATTCGCGGCAAAATACATTGTACAAATGTTATCATTGCACCACCGAGTTATTAGTCTTAGCATTCGCGGCAAAATACATTGTACAAATGTTACCACTGAGTTATTAGTCTTACCATTCGCGGCAAAATACATTGTACAAATGATTTCATTGCACACTGAGTTATTAGTCTTAGCATTCGCAGCAAAATACATTGTACAAATGTTACCACTGAGTTATTAGTGTTAGCATTCGCAGCAAAATACATTGTACAAATGTTATCATTGAGTTATTAGACTTAGCATTCGCGGCAAAATACATTGTACAAATGTTATGATTGCACCACCGAGTTATTAGTCTTAGCATTCGCGGCAAAATACATTGTACAAATGTTACCACTGAGTTATTAGTCTTAGCATTCGCGGCAAAATACATTGTACACATGTTATCATTCCACCACTGAGTTATTAGTCTTAGCATTCGCAGCAAAATACATTGTACACATGCTATCATTGCACTTCTGAGTTATTAGACTTAGCATTCGCGGCAAAATACATTGTACAAATGTTATGATTGCACCACCGAGTTATTAGTCTTAGCATTCGCGGCAAAATACATTGTACAAATGTTATCATTGCACCACCGAGTTATTAGTCTTAGCATTCGCGGCAAAATACATTGTACAAATGTTATCATTGCACCACCGAGTTATTAGTCTTAGCATTCGCGGCAAAATACATTGTACAAATGTTATCATTGCACCACTGAGTTATTAGTCTTAGCATTCGCGGCAAAATACATTGTACAAATGTTATCATTGCACCACTGAGTTATTAGTCTTAGCATTCGCGGCAAAATACATTGTACAAATGTTACCACTGAGTTATTAGTCTTAGCATTCGCGGCAAAATACATTGTACAAATGTTACCACTGAGTTATTAGTCTTAGCATTCGCGGCAAAATACATTGTACAAATCATTACCACTGAGTTATTAGTCTTAGCATTCGCGGCAAAATACATTGTACAAATGTTACCACTGAGTTATTAGTCTTAGCATTCGCGGCAAAATACATTGTACAAATGTTATCATTGCACCACCGAGTTATTAGTCTTAGCATTCGCGGCAAAATACATTGTACAAATGTTACCACTGAGTTATTAGTCTTAGCATTCGGCAAAATACATTGTACAAATGTTATCATTGCACCACTGAGTTATTAGTCTTAGCATTCGCGGCAAAATACATTGTACAAATGTTACCACTGAGTTATTAGTCTTAGCATTCGCGGCAAAATACATTGTACAAATGTTACCACTGAGTTATTAGTCTTAGCATTCGCGGCAAAATACATCGTACAAATGTTACCACTGAGTTATTAGTCTTAGCATTCGCGGCAAAATACATTGCACCTGAGTTATTAGTCTTAGCATTCGCGGCAAAATACATTGTACAAATGTTATCATTGCACCACTGAGTTATTAGTCTTAGCATTCGCGGCAAAATACATTGTACAAATGTTACCACTGAGTTATTAGTCTTAGCATTCGCGGCAAAATACACCACCACTGAGTTATTAGTCTTAGCATTCGCGGCAAAATACATTGTACAAATGTTACCACTGAGTTATTAGTCTTAGCATTCGCGGCAAAATACATTGTACAAATGTTATCATTGCACCACTGAGTTATTAGTCTTAGCATTCGCGGCAAAATACAATACAAATGTTATCATTGTTACCACTGAGTTATTAGTCTTAGCATTCGCGGCAAAATACATTGTACAAATGTTATCATTGCACCACTGAGTTATTAGTCTTAGCATTCGCGGCAAAATACATTGTACAAATGTTATCATTGCACCACTGAGTTATTAGTCTTAGCATTCGCGGCAAAATACATTGTACAAATGTTATCATTGCACCACTGAGTTATTAGTCTTAGCATTCGCGGCAAAATACATTGTACAAATGTTATCATTGCACCACCGAGTTATTAGTCTTAGCATTCGCGGCAAAATACATTGTACAAATGTTATCATTGCACCACTGAGTTATTAGTCTTAGCATTCGCGGCAAAATACATTGTACAAATGTTATCATTGCACCACTGAGTTATTAGTCTTAGCATTCGCGGCAAAATACATTGTACAAATGTTATCATTGCACCACTGAGTTATTAGTCTTAGCATTCGCGGCAAAATACATTGTACAAATGTTATTATCTTGCACCACACCACCGAGTTATTAGTCTTAGCATTCGCGGCAAAATACATTGTACAAATGTTATCATTGCACCACTGAGTTATTAGTCTTAGCATTCGCGGCAAAATACATTGTACAAATGTTATCATTACCACTGAGTTATTAGTCTTAGCATTCGCGGCAAAATACATTGTACAAATGTTATTATAGCATTGCAAAATACATTGTACAAATGTTACCACTGAGTTATTAGTCTTAGCATTCGCGGCAAAATACATTGTACAAATGTTACCACTGAGTTATTAGTCTTAGCATTCGCGGCAAAATACATTGTACAAATGTTACCACTGAGTTATTAGTCTTAGCATTCGCGGCAAAATACATTGTACAAATGTTACCACTGAGTTATTAGTCTTAGCATTCGCGGCAAAATACATTGTACAAATGTTACCACTGAGTTATTAGTCTTAGCATTCGCGGCAAAATACATTGTACAAATGTTATCATTGCACCACCGAGTTATTAGTCTTAGCATTCGCGGCAAAATACATTGTACAAATGTTACCACTGAGTTATTAGTCTTAGCATTCGCGGCAAAATACATTGTACAAATGTTATCATTGCACACTGAGTTATTAGTCTTAGCATTCGCGGCAAAATACATTGTACAAATGTTACCACTGAGTTATTAGTCTTAGCATTCGCGGCAAAATACATTGTACAAATGTTATCATTGCACCACCGAGTTATTAGTCTTAGCATTCGCGGCAAAATACATTGTACAAATGTTATCATTGCACCACCGAGTTATTAGTCTTAGCATTCGCGGCAAAATACATTGTACAAATGTTACCACTGAGTTATTAGTCTTAGCATTCGCGGCAAAATACATTGTACACATGTTATCATTGCACCACTGAGTTATTAGTCTTAGCATTCGCGGCAAAATACATTGTACAAATGTTATCATTGCACCACTGAGTTATTAGTCTTAGCATTCGCGGCAAAATACATTGTACAAATGTTATGTTATCATTGCACCACCGAGTTATTAGTCTTAGCATTCGCGGCAAAATACATTGTACAAATGTGCACCACCACTGAGTTATTAGTCTTAGCATTCGCGGCAAAATACATTGTACAAATGTTATCATTGCACCACCGAGTTATTAGTCTTAGCATTCGCGGCAAAATACATTGTACAAATGTTACCACTGAGTTATTAGTCTTAGCATTCGCGGCAAAATACATTGTACAAATGTTACCACTGAGTTATTAGTCTTAGCATTCGCGGCAAAATACATTGTACAAATGTTACCACTGAGTTATTAGTCTTAGCATTCGCGGCAAAATACATTGTACAAATGTTATCATTGCACCACCGAGTTATTAGTCTTAGCATTCGCGGCAAAATACATTGTACAAATGTTACCACTGAGTTATTAGTCTTAGCATTCGCGGCAAAATACATTGTACAAATGTTATCATTGCACCACCGAGTTATTAGTCTTAGCATTCGCGGCAAAATACATTGTACAAATGTTACCACTGAGTTATTAGTCTTAGCATTCGCGGCAAAATACATTGTACAAATGTTATCATTGAGTTATTAGTCTTAGCATTCGCGGCAAAATACATTGTACAAATGTTATAGCATTGCACCACACGAGTTATTAGTCTTAGCATTCGCGGCAAAATACATTGTACAAATGTTACCACTGAGTTATTAGTCTTAGCATTCGCGGCAAAATACATTGTACAATGTTATCATTGCACCACCACTGAGTTATTAGTCTTAGCATTCGCGGCAAAATACATTGTACAAATGTTATCATTGCACCACTGAGTTATTAGTCTTAGCATTCGCGGCAAAATACATTGTACAAATGTTATCATTGCACCACCGAGTTATTAGTCTTAGCATTCGCGGCAAAATACATTGTACAAATGTTATCATTGCACCACCGAGTTATTAGTCTTAGCATTCGCGGCAAAATACATTGTACAAATGTTATCATTGCACCACCGAGTTATTAGTCTTAGCATTCGCGGCAAAATACATTGTACAAATGTTATCATTGCACCACACTGAGTTATTAGTCTTAGCATTCGCGGCAAAATACATTGTACAAATGTTATCATTGCACCACCGAGTTATTAGTCTTAGCATTCGCGGCAAAATACATTGTACAAATGTTACCACTGAGTTATTAGTCTTAGCATTCGCGGCAAAATACATTGTACAAATGTTATCATACCACTGAGTTATTAGTCTTAGCATTCGCGCGGCAAAATACATTGTACAAATGTTACCACTGAGTTATTAGTCTTAGCATTCGCGGCAAAATACATTGTACAAATGTTACCACTGAGTTATTAGTCTTAGCATTCGCGGCAAAATACATTGTACAAATGTTATCATTGCACCACCGAGTTATTAGTCTTAGCATTCGCGGCAAAATACATTGTACAAATGTTACCACTGAGTTATTAGTCTTAGCATTCGCGGCAAAATACATTGTAGTCTTACCACTGAGTTATTAGTCTTAGCATTCGCGGCAAAATACATTGTACAAATGTTACCACTGAGTTATTAGTCTTAGCATTCGCGGCAAAATACATTGTACAAATGTATCACCACCACCACGAGTTATTAGTCTTAGCATTCGCGGCAAAATACATTGTACAAATGTTATCATTCCACCACTGAGTTATTAGTCTTAGCATTCGCGGCAAAATACATTGTACAAATGTTTTCATTACACTGAGTTATTAGTCTTAGCATTCGCGGCAAAATACATTGTACAAATGTTACCACTGAGTTATTAGTCTTAGCATTCGCGGCAAAATACATTGTACAAATGTTACCACTGAGTTATTAGTCTTAGCATTCGCGGCAAAATACATTGTACAAATGTTATCATTGCACCACCGAGTTATTAGTCTTAGCATTCGCGGCAAAATACATTGTACAAATGTTACCACTGAGTTATTAGTCTTAGCATTCGCGGCAAAATACATTGTACACATGTTATCATTCCACCACTGAGTTATTAGTCTTAGCATTCGCGGCAAAATACATTGTACAAATGTATATCTGCACACTGAGTTATTAGTCTTAGCATTCGCGGCAAAATACATTGTACAAATGTTATGATTGCACCACCGAGTTATTAGTCTTAGCATTCGCGGCAAAATACATTGTACAAATGTTATCATTGCACCACCGAGTTATTAGTCTTAGCATTCGCGGCAAAATACATTGTACAAATGTTATCATTGCACCACCGAGTTATTAGTCTTAGCATTCGCGGCAAAATACATTGTACAAATGTTATCATTGCACCACCGAGTTATTAGTCTTAGCATTCGCGGCAAAATACATTGTACAAATGTTATCATTGCACCACCGAGTTATTAGTCTTAGCATTCGCGGCAAAATACATTGTACAAATGTTACCACTGAGTTATTAGTCTTAGCATTCGCGGCAAAATACATTGTACAAATGTTATCATTGCACCACTGAGTTATTAGTCTTAGCATTCGCGGCAAAATACATTGTACAAATGTTATCATTGCACCGAGTTATTAGTCTTACATTCGCGGCAAAAAACATTGTACATTGCACCACCGAGTTATTAGTCTTAGCATTCGCGGCAAAATACATTGTACAAATGTTACCACTGAGTTATTAGTCTTAGCATTCGCGGCAAAATACATTGTACAAATGTTATCATTGCACCACTGAGTTATTAGTCTTAGCATTCGCGGCAAAATACATTGTACAAATGTTATTACCACTGAGTTATTAGTCTTAGCATTCGCGGCAAAATACATTGTACAAATGTTATCATTGCACCACTGAGTTATTAGTCTTAGCATTCGCGGCAAAATACATTGTACAAATGTTATCATTGCACCACCGAGTTATTAGTCTTAGCATTCGCGGCAAAATACATTGTCTTAGCAATGTTATCATTACACCACTGAGTTATTAGTCTTAGCATTCGCGGCAAAATACATTGTACAAATGTTATCATTGCACCACCGAGTTATTAGTCTTAGCATTCGCGGCAAAATACATTGTACAAATGTTACCACTGAGTTATTAGTCTTAGCATTCGCGGCAAAATACATTGTACAAATGTTACCACTGAGTTATTAGTCTTAGCATTCGCGGCAAAATACATTGTACAAATGTTATCATTGCACCACCGAGTTATTAGTCTTAGCATTCGCGGCAAAATACATTGTACAAATGTTACCACTGAGTTATTAGTCTTAGCATTCGCGGCAAAATACATTGTACAAATGTTATCATTGCACCACCGAGTTATTAGTCTTAGCATTCGCGGCAAAATACATTGTACAAATGTTACCACTGAGTTATTAGTCTTAGCATTCGCGGCAAAATACATTGTACAAATGTTACCACTGAGTTATTAGTCTTAGCATTCGCGGCAAAATACATTGTACAAGTTATTATCATTGCACCATTGAGTTATTAGTCTTAGCATTCGCGGCAAAATACATTGTACAAATGTTACCACTGAGTTATTAGTCTTAGCATTCGCGGCAAAATACATTGTACAAATGTTATCATTGCACCACTGAGTTATTAGTCTTAGCATTCGCGGCAAAATACATTGTACAAATGTTACCACTGAGTTATTAGTCTTAGCATTCGCAGCAAAATACATTGTACAAATGTTATCATTGAGTTATTAGTCTTAGCATTCGCGGCAAAATACATTGTACAAATGTTATGATTGCACCACCGAGTTATTAGTCTTAGCATTCGCGGCAAAATACATTGTACCGAGTTAAGTCTTAGCATTCGCGGCAAAATACATTGTACAAATGTTATCATTGCACCACTGAGTTATTAGTCTTAGCATTCGCGGCAAAATACATTGTACAAATGTTATCATTGCACCACTGAGTTATTAGTCTTAGCATTCGCGGCAAAATACATTGTACAAATGTTATCATTGCACCACCGAGTTATTAGTCTTAGCATTCGCGGCAAAATACATTGTACAAATGTTATCATTGCACCACCGAGTTATTAGTCTTAGCATTCGCGGCAAAATACATTGTACAAATGTTAATTGAGTTATTAGTCAAATGTTATCATTGCACCACCGAGTTATTAGTCTTAGCATTCGCGGCAAAATACATTGTACAAATGTTATCATTGCACCACCGAGTTATTAGTCTTAGCATTCGCGGCAAAATACATTGTACAAATGTTACCACTGAGTTATTAGTCTTAGCATTCGCGGCAAAATACATTGTACAAATGTTATTAGTCTTAGCATTCGCGGCAAAATACACCACTGAGTTATTAGTCTTAGCATTCGCGGCAAAATACATTGTACAAATGTTACCACTGAGTTATTAGTCTTAGCATTCGCGGCAAAATACATTGTACAAATGTTACCACTGAGTTATTAGTCTTAGCATTCGCGGCAAAATACATTGTACAAATGTTACCACTGAGTTATTAGTCTTAGCATTCGCGGCAAAATACATTGTACAAATGTTACCACTGAGTTATTAGTCTTAGCATTCGCGGCAAAATACATTGTACAAATGTTACCACTGAGTTATTAGTCTTAGCATTCGCGGCAAAATACATTACTGAGTTATTAGTCTTAGCACAGTCTCGTGAACACAACCAACTAAGACGCACTGCAAATCACGCTCTGCAGTCTCGTGAACACAACCAACTAAGACACACTGCAAATCACGCTCTGCAGTCTCGTGAACACAACCAACTAAGACACACTGGAAATCACGCTCTGCAGTCTCGTGAACACAACCAACTAAGACACACTGGAAATCACGCTCTGCAGTATCGTGAATACAACCAACTAAGACACACTGCAAATCATGCTGTGCAGTCCCGTGAATACAACCAACTAAGAATGAAAAAACTAATATTTAAATAGCAACACCTCAGCACATTTACATTACAGCCATTTTGATGCCAAACATTTGAAAAGGAAACCCGCAGTCAGCACAAAGGCACACAGGCTACTCCTAACCATTTAGTGATATTTTAGCATGTTGTCTGTCATTTAGGTAAGTTTTCAGACATACTTCATACAAAAAAGTAAGAACTACGGTTTGCATCCCCAACAAAACTCCATTCTATTGGTACTGTAATAGTCAGTAATTTCAGATACACTTGGTATCAAACGACAGATGTCATACTAGTGGTGTCGTTAAACAAAACAAACTTTTGTTTTAACATGTCAGTATAAATATGATAATGACAATGGGCCTGTACATATACTTGTGGTTTTAGTGTTTTCTAATATTTAAAAATAATATCAGATAATGTCAGATAGCATACTAGGAAACACATATTAACAAAAACATAACCATATGTATTACCCATATAGTTAAAAATATCTTGGTACATATCAAAGTGATACGTCCCACTAGAACGCCAAGTGAGACGTAGCACTTTTGACGTCACACGATGACGTCATCGATTGGAGCACTACAACCTTACAAGAACGTCAACGAAACAATAACTGTTCAGTGATATATATATATATATATATATATATATATATATATATATATATATATATATATATATATATAAAGATCGATTATGGGTAATAAATATGATATTAAACTTGTTACCGTACAACTACTAGTAGGTAATGGGGTACCGAACAGAGGGCAGGTTCGATATGCTGTACAACTACTAGTAGGTAATGGGGTACCGAACAGAGGACAGGTTCGATATGCTGTACAACTACTAGTAGGTAATGGGGTACCGAACAGAGGACAGGTTCGATATGCTGTACAACTACTAGTAGGTAATGGGGTACCGAACAGAGGACAGGTTCGATATGCTGTACAACTACTAGTAGGTAATGGGGTACCGAACAGAGGACAGGTTCGATATGCTGTACAACTACTAGTAGGTAATGGGGTACCGAACAGAGGACAGGTTCGATATGCTGTACAACTACTAGTAGGTAATGGGGTACCGAACAGAGGACAGGTTCGATATGCTGTACAACTACTAGTAGGTAATGGGGTACCGAACAGAGGACAGGTTCGATATGCTGTACAACTACTAGTAGGTAATGGGGTACCGAACAGAGTACAACTACTAGTAGGTAATGGGGTACCGAACAGCGGACAGGTTCGATATGCTGTACAACTACTAGTAGGTAATGGGGTACCGAACAGAGGACAGGTTCGATATGCTGTACAACTACTAGTAGGTAATGGGGTACCGAACAGAGGACAGGTTCGATATGCTGTACAACTACTAGTAGGTAATGGGGTACCGAACAGAGGACAGGTTCGATATGCTGTACAACTACTAGTAGGTAATGGGGTACCGAACAGAGGACAGGTTCGATATGCTGTACAACTACTAGTAGGTAATGGGGTACCGAACAGAACAGGTTCGATATGCTGTACAACTACTAGTAGGTAATGGGGTACCGAACAGAGGGACAGGTTCGATATGCTGTACAACTACTAGTAGGTAATGGGGTACCGAACAGAGGACAGGTTCGATATGCTGTACAACTACTAGTAGGTAATGGGGTACCGAACAGAGGACAGGTTCGATATGCTGTACAACTACTAGTAGGTAATGACAGGGTACCGAACAGAGGACAGGTTCGATATGCTGTACAACTACTAGTAGGTAATGGGGTACCGAACAGAGGACAGGTTCGATATGCTGTACAACTACTAGTAGGTAATGGGGTACCGAACAGAGGACAGGTTCGATATGCTGTACAACTACTAGTAGGTAATGGGGTACCGAACAGAGGACAGGTTCGATATGCTGTACAACTACTAGTAGGTAATGGGGTACCGAACAGAGGACAGGTTCGATATGCTGTACAACTACTAGTAGGTAATGGGGTACCGAACAGAGGACAGGTTCGATATGCTGTACAACTACTAGTAGGTAATGGGGTACCGAACAGAGGACAGGTTCGATATGCTGTACAACTACTAGTAGGTAATGGGGTACCGAACAGAGGACAGGTTCGATATGCTGTACAGAGGGCACGATATGCTGTACTAGTAGGTAATGGGGTACCGAACAGAGGACAGGTTCGATATGCTGTACAACTACTAGTAGGTAATGGGGTACCGAACAGAGGACAGGTTCGATATGCTGTACAACTACTAGTAGGTAATGGGGTACCGAACAGAGGACAGGTTCGATATGCTGTACAACTACTAGTAGGTAATGGGGTACCGAACAGAGGGCAGGTTCGATATGCTGTACAACTACTAGTAGGTAATGGGGTACCGAACAGAGGACAGGTTCGATATGCTGTACAACTACTAGTAGGTAATGGGGTACCGAACAGAGGACAGGTTCGATATGCTGTACAACTACTAGTAGGTAATGGGGTACCGAACAGAGGACAGGTTCGATATGCTGTACAACTACTAGTAGGTAATGGGGTACCGAACAGAGGACAGGTTCGATATGCTGTACAACTACTAGTAGGTAATGGGGTACCGAACAGAGGGCAGGTTCGATATGCTGTACAACTACTAGTAGGTAATGGGGTACCGAACAGAGGGCAGGTTCGATATGCTGTACAACTACTAGTAGGTAATGGGGTACCGAACAGAGGACAGGTTCGATATGCTGTACAACTACTAGTAGGTAATGGGGTACCGAACAGAGGGCAGGTTCGATATGCTGTACAACTACTAGTAGGTAATGGGGTACCGAACAGAGGGCAGGTTCGATATGCTGTACAACTACTAGTAGGTAATGGGGTACCGAACAGAGGGCAGGTTCGATATGCTGTACAACTACTAGTAGGTAATGGGGTACCGAGAGGGCAGGTTCGATATGCTGTACAACTACTAGTAGGTAATGTGGTACCGAACAGAGGGCAGGTTCGATATGCTGTACAACTACTAGTAGGTAATGTGGTACCGAACAGAGGGCAGGTTCGATATGCTGTACAACTACTAGTAGGTAATGGGGTACCGAACAGAGGGCAGGTTCGATATGCTGTACAACTACTAGTAGGTAATGGGGTACCGAACAGAGGACAGGTTCGATATGCTGTACAACTACTAGTAGGTAATGGGGTACCGAACAGAGGACAGGTTCGATATGCTGTACAACTACTAGTAGGTAATGTGGTACCGAACAGAGGACAGGTTCGATATGCTGTACAACTACTAGTAGGTAATGTGGTACCGAACAGAGGACAGGTTCGATATGCTGTACAACTACTAGTAGGTAATGGGGTACCGAACAGAGGGCAGGTTCGATATGCTGTACAACTACTAGTAGGTAATGGGGTACCGAACAGAGGACAGGTTCGATATGCTGTACAACTACTAGTAGGTAATGTGGTACCGAACAGAGGGCAGGTTCGATATGCTGTACAACTACTAGTAGGTAATGTGGTACCGAACAGAGGGCAGGTTCGATATGCTGTACAACTACTAGTAGGTAATGTGGTACCGAACAGAGGACAGGTTCGATATGCTGTACAACTACTAGTAGGTAATGGGGTACCGAACAGAGGACAGGTTCGATATGCTGTACAACTACTAGTAGGTAATGGGGTACCGAACAGAGGACAGGTTCGATATGCTGTACAACTACTAGTAGGTAATGGGGTACCGAACAGAGGACAGGTTCGATATGCTGTACAACTACTAGTAGGTAATGGGGTACCGAACAGAGGGCAGGTTCGATATGCTGTACAACTACTAGTAGGTAATGGGGTACCGAACAGAGGGCAGGTTCGATATGCTGTACAACTACTAGTAGGTAATGGGGTACCGAACAGAGGGCAGGTTCGATATGCTGTACAACTACTAGTAGGTAATGTGGTACCGAACAGAGGGCAGGTTCGATATGCTGTACAACTACTAGTAGGTAATGTGGTACCGAACAGAGGGCAGGTTCGATATGCTGTACAACTACTAGTAGGTAATGGGGTACCGAACAGAGGGCAGGTTCGATATGCTGTACAACTACTAGTAGGTAATGTGGTACCGAACAGAGGACAGGTTCGATATGCTGTACAACTACTAGTAGGTAATGTGGTACCGAACAGAGGGCAGGTTCGATATGCTGTACAACTACTAGTAGGTAATGTGGTACCGAACAGAGGACAGGTTCGATATGCTGTACAACTACTAGTAGGTAATGTGGTACCGAACAGAGGACAGGTTCGATATGCTGTACAACTACTAGTAGGTAATGTGGTACCGAACAGAGGACAGGTTCGATATGCTGTACAACTACTAGTAGGTAATGGGGTACCGAACAGAGGACAGGTTCGATATGCTGTACAACTACTAGTAGGTAATGTGGTACCGAACAGAGGACAGGTTCGATATGCTGTACAACTACTAGTAGGTAATGTGGTACCGAACAGAGGGCAGGTTCGATATGCTGTACAACTACTAGTAGGTAATGTGGTACCGAACAGAGGGCAGGTTCGATATGCTGTACAACTACTATTATCCTGTTCAATTATTTAGACCCAAAGTTTTTTGCAAATGTTACGTTTATTTCCTATTCGATATTTGTTTTCTTTGCATTTACATGAAAACAAACCCAAACCCCGACAGGTTTTATATACAAATCATCATATAAAATGCACGAAGTTGACTTAATTCCACTTTTAAAAATCTCTGTGTGTTCGGAATGCATGTTATTTCTCCTATAAATAACTAAGGTCATTTGCATATCAAAAGCATCATTCTATAGTGCGTTTCAAACTAATGTTCGGTTCTATCGTCCTATCCGCACAAATCGTAGTATGACCTATATTTAAGAAAATATCTGTAAACATGAAGCAGGCGCGGATTCAGGTGGGGAGTTCAAGTGACGAAACCTCAGTTTGAAAAAAAAATATGTATCAAATATTATAATTATATTGTGGAATACACAAGCGCGCGCGCTGAAGGGAGAGACATACATACAGAGAGAGAGAGAGAGAGAGAGAGAGAGAGAGAGAGAGAGAGAGAGAGAGAGAGAGAGAGAGAGAGAGAGAGAGAGAGAGAGAGAGAGACGTCATTTATGTAACGACGCACTCAACATATTATAATCTATGGTTATATGGTTATAGGGAGAGAGAGAGAAGAATATGGTATGCATGCGATTGGTGGAGGCGTGACCCTCTGCACAACCCCAACCCCACTTAAAGCTTCTTTTGTATATGGAGCGGGACGTAGCTCAGAGGTAAAGCGTTCGCTCATGGTAGGTCGACTGATCGATCCCACATGGTGGACCCATTGGGTTGTGTCTAGTTCCAGCCTGTGCACCACAACTGATGTATAAAGGCTGTGGTATGTGCTATCCTGTCTATGGTATGGTGCATATAAAACGTCCCTTATTGTTTATCAAAATTGCTTATCGGAAACAGTGGCCCATGTGGCGGTAGCGAGTTTCTTTCTCACTGTCATAATGCTCCTTAACCGTTTTGTCTGACGCCACATAAACGTATATCAAATGCGTTGAGTGTGTCGTTAAATAAACATTTCTCTCGTATGTATGTGTAGTCTATATGCATTTCTAGTCGATTAGTTTATAGGTTGTTAGGTTGTTTGATAGTGAATGATATGGAAATAAATTGTTTTTGGTGTTAAAGAGTTCATGCATACATTAAAGTAATACTCCTGATGGGTATGGAGAAATAACTTAATCAGTCGACAAACTCATTTCTTCATCACTATCTTCGTTAAGGGGGACTATCACAGGGGGTATTTTATTTCTTATAAAACTATTTTGTTTTCTAAAATCTTCTTCGATCTTTATTACATGTTTAACTGCGTCAGAGAAGTGTGTAGGTGTGACAGAGTTCAATGCATGTGCAAGTTCTCTCCGCACCGTGGTCATTTTACCATCATTATGACGAGCTATATGCCCTTTGACTTGACTCCAGATCAGTTCTATCGGATTGAGTTCAGAATGTCTTGGCGGCAGTCTTAGACACAAGTGCCCATGGCGTTCAGCAATATCATCAGTAACAAATTGCTGTGCACATTTGTTACTTTTCACAATTTCATAAAGAACTGGCTTTGTCATGTTACTCTCAAAAGGTATATTTTTGTTTCGTAGCCACGACTGAATTTCTTCCTTTTTAGCGTTTAGTGCAGGACATCGTGTAATCTCAGTTAATTTGTTGTGGTAGCTTGCGTTATCCATGACGATAACAGAAGGTTCTGGTAGAGAAGGCATAAGTTGTTCTTCAAACCATTTGATGAAATTGTCGTGATTCATCTCACCATGATAGTCTCCGTCTGTGTTTTTTAGCCTCAAAGATCAATTCACAGCCATCTATCAATCCATATTTATCACAGCCAGCATGACAAATAATAAGTCTTTTTCCCTTCCCAGTCACCGAACAGAGTTTAGGAACTCTATCAGCAGCGTCTGATTTCGGCAGGTGATTGGCGGTACTTGTGCTCGGGTGGATATCTGTCCAGTGGTGGGATGTTGTGTGGCTGACATTCACCCAGGTCTCATCTTGATACACTATTAAATACCCCTGTTCTCGTAAACTGGATATTTCATGGAGATAAGACAGTCTCCTGTCTGATATATTGGCGTCCTCAAAAATCACTTTTCCGGTTGTAGACATATGTTGGTATTTAAAATCGAGGTCATGGAGTGTTCTTCGTAAAGTTGATATGGATATGTTGATTCCACATTCCTCCCTTAAAGCCACGTTAATCTTATGTAATGTAGGTAATTCGCCCTCTCTATAAAATCTGTATACTCGTCGTCTAATAACATCTTTATCAAATAAATCGATGAGTTTTCGGTCGCGTTTTTTAACAGTGATTTCTGTGCTCGGATTCGTAGAGCTTAGATTTTTCACAGTTCTTTTTACTGTTGAAACCGAAACTTTAAGTGCAGCGGCAACTCGATCGACAATTCGATAAGAAGCATACCTAGGTCTACCGCGCTGATATTCATCTTCACAATAATCGAAAACGTTCTTAATACACGATTTTACATCAACTGAAGTGTTTTTCGATTTACCCATATTTTTCCTCAAATAACAATAACAAGAATGTCGACTAATACATTTTCAATGAATTTATATACCCTACCTAACTTGTATTGTACGTGGTTTACACATTGCTACAATAGCACGTGCAGTCATAGATCGAAATAATGATGTTATTGACCAAGCAATGCTATCGTATTTTGGACATTCAGGGCTGTGTCTGCGGGATGAAAAAGTGGTTGAACCCATACGAGTCCGAACAATAGCCCTTTGGTTTTTTGCATTACAAATGTAACACCCCACCCCCAAACCCCAGCCCCTAGCACCACCATAAATACTATATATATATATATATATATATATATATATATATATATATATATACGTATGAGTTCCCAATTTAGCAAATTAAATAACATTTTTATTATTATTTGATGTTGGTGGCCTTTGACATTTTATTCCCCCCCCCCCCCTCCCTGGTCTTCTGGGTCCGGCCCTGCATTAAATTTATTTATAAATTTGGAAAGCACATTTCTGCGGTGTGTGAGGTGATTTGTGTTTATTACTGTGCTACACCTCAGTTGTGTTAGGTTAGGTATGGTATGCTAATATATAATTGATATAATAAAATAAAAATACATAATACATTAGCTACATTGATTAAATATAATGCACCTACAAGAAAGGGTTACATGTTCTGTTTGTTTACATCTATGTTTAACGGAAAGATTAGACAATGCAATGCTGTTACACACTGCAAAACAATAATAACCTTGATTTAGTGAAACAAGCTATAATGGCCTTCACGTAGCCTCAGATCCCAATCTTTTGATATGCAAATGACCTAAGTTATTTATAGGAGAAATAACGTGCATTCCGAACACACAGAGATTTTTAAAAAGTGGAATTAAGTCAACTTCGTGCATTTTATATGATGATTTGTATATAAAACCTGTCGGGGTTTGGGTTTGTTTTCATGTAAATGCAAAGAAAACAAATATCGAATAGGAAATAAACGTAACATTTGCAAAAAAATTGGGTCTAAATAATTGAACAGGATAATAGTAGGTAATGTGGTACCGAACAGAGGGCAGGTTCGATATGCTGTACAACTATTAGTAAGTAATGTGGTACCGAACAGAGGACAGGTTTGATATGCTGTACAGCCATTAGTAGGTAATGTGGTACCGAACAGAGGACAGGTTCGATATGCTATACAGCCATTAGGTAATGTGGTACCGAACAGGGGGCAGGTTCGATATGCTGTACAGCTACTAGTAGGTAATGTGGTACCGTACAGAGGGTAGGTTCGATATGCTGTACAACTACTAGTAGGTAATGTGGTACCGAACAGAGGGCAGGTTCGATATGCTGTACAACTACTAGTAGGTAATGGGGTACCGAACAGAGGGCAGGTTCGATATGCTGTACAACTACTAGTAGGTAATGTGGTACCGAACAGAGGGCAGGTTCGATATGCTGTACAACTACTAGTAGGTAATGTGGTACCGAACAGAGGGCAGGTTCGATATGCTGTACAACTACTAGTAGGTAATGTGGTACCGAACAGAGGACAGGTTCGATATGCTGTACAGCCATTAGTAGGTAATGTGGTACCGAACAGAGGACAGGTTCGATATGCTGTACAGCCATTAGGTAATGTGATACCGAACAGAGGACAGGTTCGATATGCTGTACAACTATTAGTAGGTAATGTGGTACTGAACAGAGAGCAGGCTCAATATGCTGTACAACTATTAGTAGATAATGACTACAGAGACCTGCTTAATCAGCATGCAATTCCATTCGGCTCTAAAATACAAACCACGAATTCAGTTTTTCGTTTTAAATGAGCGTGAGATTACAGTCGCGTGCGTGAGAGCGTGATCTGTGGTACAAATGCGTGATCTTTGGTACAAATGCGTGAGACTCACGTCAAATTGACGAAAGTTCACAGGTATAAACATTCGAGAACTATTTAAACAAGGGAGATAAAACGACACGATAGTCGTGAAATGTAAAATGTGCCATAAGACTGAGTCACTATCGTAAGCCGCAGACGATCTAATACATCACAGTATTTGAATGCTAATAAGGAAGGAAGGCAGGAAGAACATGTTTGATTTAACGACACACTAAACACATATTATGTACGGTTATATGGCGTTGGACATATGGTTAAGGACCACACATATATCAGGGCCGTAGCTAGAATGTTTTGTTTAGGGGGGGGGGGGGGGGCAACTGAGTAGTTAATAGTCTAAAACTCCTTAAACAGTTAAGAAGAGAATTTTCTTTAAGTTTCTATAATGTTTTCCGGATTTTTTTGCCCCCCCCCCCCCGCTAGCTACGGCCCTGTATATGAGAGGAGGAAATCCGCTGTCGCCACTTCATGGGCTACTCGTTTCGATTACCAGCAAGGGATCTTTTATATGCTCCATCCCACAAACAGGATAATGCATACCACTGGCTGGAACGAGAAATAGCCCAATGGGTCCACCGAATTATAACAAATGAAATGTACAACGATGTTACATATGCACATTTTTGTCTTCTCATTATTCCAGTCAGTGCACCACGACTGGTATATCAAAGTCGGTGGTATGTGATATCCTGTCTGTGGGATGGTGCATATAAAATAGTATTTGCTATTAGTAGAAAAAAATAGCGGGTTTCCTTTTTAGGACTATATGTCAAAATTACCAAATGTTTGACATTTAATAACCGATGATTAATATTTCAATGCGGTCTAGTGGTGTCGTTAAACAAAACAAACTTTTTTTTTAACATGTCAGTAGAAATATGATAATGACAATGGACCTGTACAGAATTACACCTGTGTTTTCAGTGTTTTCCTATATTTATACCATTAATACAAATGACTGAAGTTTAATGTATGAAATGACTAGGGAGATATAACATACATTCTCGTTGCACTAATCCTCTACTAACATAAACGTGTTAGGCCCGTCCTGCCCCTCTAACGGGGATGGATCCTAGACTGACCGTGCATGAAGCCAGCGCTTTACCGCTTGGCAACGTCCCGGCCCCATTTTGTCAATACATGTATTTAATGATATCTTAGTAATTAGCATTATGCAGTGAAAATACTCCCAAATAAAAGTACAAATGTTATCATTGCACCACCGAGTTATTAGTCGTATCATTCGCGGCAAAATACATTGTACAAATGTTATCATTGCACTACCGAGTTATTAGTCGTAGAATTCGCAGCTAAATACATTGTACACATGTTATCATTGCACCACTGAGTTATTAGTCTTAGCATTCCCGGCAAAATACATTGTACAAATGTTACCACTGAGTTATTAGTCTTAGCATTCCCGGCAAAATACATTGTATAAATGATACCACTGAGTTATTAGTCTTAGCATTCGTTATTAGTCTTAGCATTCGCGTACAAATGGCAAAATAGTTATTGTACAATTCGCGGCAAAATACATTGTACAAATGTTACCACTGAGTTATTAGTCTTAGCATTCGCGGCAAAATACATTGTATAAATGTTACCACTGAGTTATTAGTCTTAGCATTCGCGGCAAAATACATTGTACAAATGGTATCATTGCACCACCGAGTTATTCGTCTTAGCATTCGCGGCAAAATACATTGTACAAATGTTACCACTGAGTTATTAGTCTTAGCATTCGCGGCAAAATACATTGTACAAATGTTACCACTGAGTTATTAGTCTTAGCATTCGCGGCAAAATACATTGTACAAAAATGAGTTATTAGTCTTAGCATTCGCACAAAATACATTGATGTTATTAGTCTTAGCATTCGCGGCAAAATACATTGTACAAATGTTACCACTGAGTTATTAGTCTTAGCATTCGCGGCAAAATACATTGTACAAATGTTACCACTGAGTTATTAGTCTTAGCATTCGCGGCAAAATACATTGTACAAATGTTACCACTGAGTTATTAGTGTTAGCATTAGCAAAATACATTGTACAAATGTTATCATTGAGTTATTAGACTTAGCATTCGCGGCAAAATACATTGTACAAATGTTATGATTGCACCACCGAGTTATTAGTCTTAGCATTCGCAGCAAAATACATACAAATGTACAAATGTTATACCACTGAGTTATTAGTCTTAGCATTCGCGGCAAAATACATTGTACACATGCTATCATTACACAGACTTAGCATTCGCGGCAAAATACATTGTACAAATTCCACCACTGAGTTATTAGTCTTAGCATTCGCAGCAAAATACATTGTTATCATTACACCGAGTTATTGTCTTAGCATTCGCGGCAAAATACATTTACAAAGTTATCATTGCACCACCGAGTTATTAGTCTTAGCATTCGCGGCAAAATACATTGTACAAATGTTATCATTGCACCACCGAGTTATTAGTCTTAGCATTCGCGGCAAAATACATTGTACAAATGTTATCATTGCACCACCTAGTTATTAGTCTTAGCATTCGCGGCAAAATACATTGTACAAATGTTACCACTGAGTTATTAGTCTTAGCATTCCCGGCAAAATACATTGTATAAATGATACCACTGAGTTATTAGTCTTAGCATTCGCGGCAAAATACATTGTACAAATGTTACCACTGAGTTATTAGTCTTAGCATTCCCGGCAAAATACATTGTATAAATGTTACCACTGAGTTATTAGTCTTAGCATTCGCGGCAAAATACATTGTACAAATGGTATCATTGCACCACCGAGTTATTCGTCTTAGCATTCGCGGCAAAATACATTGTACAAATGTTACCACTGAGTTATTAGTCTTAGCATTCGCGGCAAAATACATTGTACAAAATACATTGCACCAAATGCATTACAAAATACACTGAGTTATTAGTCTTAGCATTCGCGGCAATTTCATTGCAAATGCTACCACTGAGTTATTAGTCTTAGCATTCGCAGCAAAATACATTGTACAAATGTTACCACTGAGTTATTAGTGTTAGCATTCGCAGCAAAATACATTGTACAAATGTTATCATTGAGTTATTAGACTTAGCATTCGCGGCAAAATACATTGTACAAATGTTATGATTGCACCACCGAGTTATTAGTCTTAGAATTCGCAGCAAAATACATTGTACAAATGTTACCACTGAGTTATTAGTCTTAGCATTCGCGGCAAAATACATTGTACACATGTTATCATTCCACCACTGAGTTATTAGTCTTAGCATTCGCAGCAAAATACATTGTACACATGCTATCATTGCACTTCTGAGTTATTAGACTTAGCATTCGCGGCAAAATACATTGTACAAATGTTATGATTGCACCACCGAGTTATTACTCTTAGCATTCGCGGCAAAATACATTGTATAAATGTTATCATTGCACCACCGAGTTATTAGTCTTAGCATTCGCGGCAAAATACATTGTACAAATGTTATCATTGCACCACCGAGTTATTAGTCTTAGCATTCGCGGCAAAATACACTGTACAAATGTTATCATTGCACCACCGAGTTATTAGTCTTAGCATTCGCGGCAAAATACATTGTACAAATGTTATCATTGCACCACCTAGTTATTAGTCTTAGCATTCGCGGCAAAATACATTGTACAAATGTTACCACTGAGTTATTAGTGTTAGCATTCGCAGCTAAATACATTGTAAAAATGTTATCATTGCACCACTGAGTTATTAGTCTTAGCATTCGCGGAAAATACATTGTACAAATGTTATCATTGCACCACCTAGTTATTAGTCTTAGCATTCGCGGCAAAATGCATTGTACAAATGTTACCACTGAGTTATTAGTCTTAGCATTCGCGGCAAAATACATTGTGCAAATGTTACCACTGAGTTATTAGTCTTAGCATTCGCGGCAAAATACATTGTGCAAATGTTACCACTGAGTTATTAATATTAGCATTCGCGGCAAAATACATTGTACAAATGTTACCACTGAGTTATTAGTCTTAGCATACGAGCAAAATACATTGTACAAATGTTATCATCGCACCAAATCACGCTCTGCAGTCTCCTGAATACAACAAACTAAGACATACTGCAGATCATGCTGTGCAGTCTCGTGAATACAACCAACTAAGACACACTGCAAATCATGCTCTGCAGTCTCGTGAATACAACAAACTAAGACACACTGCAGATCATGCTGTGCAGTCTCGTGAATACAACCAACTAAGACACACTGCAGATCACGCTCTGCAGTGTCGTGAATACAACAAACTAAGACATACTGAAAATCACGCTCTGCAGTCTCGTGAATACAACCAACTAAGACACACTGCAAATCACGCTCTGCAGTCTCCTGAATACAACCAACTAAGACACACTGCAGATCATGCTGTGCAGTCCCGTGAATACAACCAACTAAGACACACTGCAGATCACGCTCTGCAGTCTCGTGAATACAACAAACTAAGACATACTGAAAATCACGCTCTGCAGTCTCGTGAATACAACCAACTAAGACACACTGAAAATCACGCTCTGCAGTCTCGTGAACACAACCAACTAAGACGCACTGCAAATCACGCTCTGCAGTCTCGTGAACACAACCAACTAAGACACACTGCAAATCACGCTCTGCAGTCTCGTGAACACAACCAACTAAGACACACTGGAAATCACGCTCTGCAGTCTCGTGAACACAACCAACTAAGACACACTGGAAATCACGCTCTGCAGTATCGTGAATACAACCAACTAAGACACACTGCAAATCATGCTGTGCAGTCCCGTGAATACAACCAACTAAGAATGAAAAAACTAATATTTAAATAGCAACACCTCAGCACATTTACATTACAGCCATTTTGATGCCAAACATTTGAAAAGGAAACCCGCAGTCAGCACAAAGGCACACAGGCTACTCCTAACCATTTAGTGATATTTTAGCATGTTGTCTGTCATTTAGGTAAGTTTTCAGACATACTTCATACAAAAAAGTAAGAACTACGGTTTGCATCCCCAACAAAACTCCATTCTATTGGTACTGTAATAGTCAGTAATTTCAGATACACTTGGTATCAAACGACAGATGTCATACTAGTGGTGTCGTTAAACAAAACAAACTTTTGTTTTAACATGTCAGTATAAATATGATAATGACAATGGGCCTGTACATATACTTGTGGTTTTAGTGTTTTCTAATATTTAAAAATAATATCAGATAATGTCAGATAGCATACTAGGAAACACATATTAACAAAAACATAACCATATGTATTACCCATATAGTTAAAAATATCTTGGTACATATCAAAGTGATACGTCCCACTAGAACGCCAAGTGAGACGTAGCACTTTTGACGTCACACGATGACGTCATCGATTGGAGCACTACAACCTTACAAGAACGTCAACGAAACAATAACTGTTCAGTGATATATATATATATATATATATATATATATATATATATATATATAAAGATCGATTATGGGTAATAAATATGATATTAAACTTGTTACCGTTTCGCATCCTGCTTACGTCCCTCGTAAACTCATTTGTATTGTCACTCGCTGAAGCTCGTGAAAATCTTCTCTTTTTTTAATTTCATTCGGGACATAAACATGATTGGAAATTGAAGCTCGTTTAATATCCTATAAATAGTGTTTAATCAAAAGGGCAAACATATAGAAATACAATTGTGTACTAAGCTAATGTAAACATGCATTTAATGACTATATTTCCATCACTACGGTATACTATTTACTAACGAGTTGTTTTAAAATGTATCTAACGAGCGAAAGCTGATTCTATCCATCTGATCGATCCGTTCGTCTGTGAAAGCAATTGAATACATCGAACAAAACAAAAATCCTGTTGACAACTGATGTATTTTTAAAATATAAGTATTCGGGGGAAAAGCATTATCTCGAACATGTCAGCGGTTGCAATTCTCTGGAGTGTCCTGCTGAAAAGACAGACTTGTCATGAACGCAGACACGTGCGAATACATTTCTAATCATCTGCATTCTGCCTTGAATAATACATGTAGTAATGGGATAGTCTAATATATAATACAATACAACACTGGACAGAAAATCTATAAAATAATACCTGGGGCTTTTTTACAGTTTTCAATAGTTCAGATCGCTTCACCTCTTTTGATTTGAACTACGAAACGCCTTCCTTTTACTTACCCAATGTTGCACATCGCATGTGTCGTTTTGTTGTTCTCAGGTCCAGTCAGCTATAATATACACAACGTGCTAAGTACTGCGTACAAAAATAAATCCCATAAATACGGCTGTAATGGAGGCCGCCATCGTTATTACTTAAATGGACATTCCTGAATTTGCTGCTATTTTTAAGATGTTATCGACTAACAGAGACTTTTTAACGATTGTAATTACATATCAAATATAGTTTTCTGCATAAACCTTTAGTGGCTGTACATTAAACGTGTTTCTGATCGTTCTAATATTTGTACTAGATTAAATTTCCTAAAATATTTTTTTTTCGTGCATACGAAATTATTTGAAGACAAAATCCAGTTTGGGCTTCTGACAAATATTAAGACGACCAGAAGCGCAATGACTATCCAACACTGTTATTCTAAACAAGAAAATATATTCAATATGTAAGTTTAATCGTAGAACTAATTTATTAGTCGGAAACATCTAATAATGGAGCAAACTCAGGAATGTCTATTTAACATACACAGTACTGGATATACTGTACACAACAGTGACGCCGCCATCGTTATTACTTAACATACATAGTATTGGCTATTGGCTGGTTATCTACTGTACACGGCAGTGACGCCGTCATCGTTATTACTTAACATACACAATATTGGCTATGGGCTGGTTATCTACTGTACACGGCAGTGATGCCGCCATCGTTATTACTCAACATACATAGTATTGGCTATGGGCTGGTTATCTACTGTACACGGCAGTGACGCCGTCATCGTTATTACTTAACATACACAATATTGGCTATGGGCTGGTTATCTACTGTACACGGCAGTGATGCCGCCATCGTTATTACTTAACATACACAATATTGGCTATGGGCTGGTTATCTACTGTACACGGCAGTGATGCTGCCATCGTTATTACTCAACATACACAATATTGGCTATGGGCTGGTTATCTACTGTACACGGCAGTGATGCTGCCATCGTTATTACTCAACATACACAGTATTGGCTATGGGCTGGTTATCTACTGTACACGGCAGTGATGCCGCCATCGTTATTACTTAACATACACAATATTGGCTATGGGCTGGTTATCTACTGTACACGACAGTGACGCCGTCATCGTTATTACTTAACATACATAGTATTGGCTATGGGCTGCTTATCTACTGTACACGACAGTGACGCCGCCATCGTTAATACTTAATATACATAGTATTGGCTATGGGCTGCTTATCTACTGTACACGAGTTATCTACTGTACACGAGTTATCTACTGTACACGACAGTGACGCCGCCATCGTTATTACTTAACATACATAGTATTGGCTATTGGCTGGTTATCTATTGTACACGACAGTGACGCCGCCATCGTTATTACTTAGCATACACAGTATTGGCTATGGGCTGGTATCTACTGTACACGACAGTGACGCCACCATCGTTATTACTTAACATACATAGTATTGGCTATTGGCTGGTTATCTACTGTACACGACAGTGACGCCGCCATCGTTATTACTTAACATACACAGTATTGGCTATGGGCTGGCATCTACTGTACACGAGTTATCTACTGTACACGACAGTGACGCCGCCATCGTTATTACGGTATTAAGAAACATGCCATGTTAATGAGTGGGTTAAGTTCAATCGTGTGTATTGTTTTGCTCGTTTTACCTTTATTTTTAGGAACATTTCTGTGAATATGACATACATTTGTTTATTTTCACAAGCAAAAGTCAACAACGTCAGAAATATCTAAATATATGGATATATATTAAACATATATATTTTGTTTTATTTTATTTTATCGGAAATGTTGTTTTGGTTAACGACAACACTAGAGCACATTGACCAATTAACGTCTTCATTTGCTATTAAATGTCAAATGTTTAATAATTATGACGCATAGTCTACTGGACAATCAAACAGAATATGTTTTCTTAGTAGTACAAATATAGCAACGGATTTAGTAGCAACATTTAGGATAGGACACTATATGCTGGACAGTAACCACTAACATCTAACCATTGACCTCTATGCTGGACAGTAACCACTGACATCTAACCACTGACCTCTATGCTGGACAGTAACCACTAAGATCTAACCACTGACCCTCTATGCTGGACAGTAACCACTGGCATCTAACCACTGACTCTCTATGCTGGACAGTAACCACTGACATCTAACCACTGACTCTCTATGATGGACAGTAACCACTAAGATCTAACCACTGACTCTCTATGCTGGACAGTAACCACTAAGATCTAACCACAGACTCTATATGCTGGACAGTAACCACTGACCCTCTATGCTGGACAGTAACCACTAACATCTAACCACTGCCCCTCTACGCTGGACAGTAACCACTGACCCTCTATGCTGGACAGTAACCACTGGCATCTAACCACTGACCCTCTATGCTGGACAGTAACCACTGGCATCTAACCACTGACCCTCTACGCTGGACAGTAACCACTACGATCTAACCACTGACCCTCTACGCTGGACAGTAACCACTGGCATCTAACCACTGACTCTCTATGCTGGACAGTAACCACTAAGATCTAACCACTGACCCTCTACGCTGGACAGTAACCACTGGCATCTAACCACTGACCCTCTACGCTGGACAGTAACCACTGGCATCTAACCACTGACTCTCTATGCTGGTCAGTAACCACTGACATCTAACCACTGACCCTCTACACTGGACAGTAACCACTGGCATCTAACCACTGACCCTCTACGCTGGACAGTAACCACTAAGATCTAACCACTGACCCTCTACGCTGGACAGTAACCACTGACATCTAACCACTGACCCTCTACGCTGGACAGTAACCACTGGCATCTAACCACTGACCCTCTACGCTGGACAGTAACCACTGGCATCTAACCACTGACTCTCTATGCTGGACAGTAACCACTGACATCTAACCACTGACTCTCTATGATGGACAGTAACCACTAAGATCTAACCACTGACTCTCTATGCTGGACAGTAACCACTAAGATCTAACCACAGACTCTATATGCTGGACAGCAACCACAGACTCTATATGCTGGACAGCAACCACTGACCCTCTATGCTGGACAGTAAGCACTAACATCTAACCACTGCCCCTCTACGCTGGACAGTAACCACTGACCCTCTATGCTGGACAGTAACCACTGGCATCTAACCACTGACCCTCTATGCTGGACAGTAACCACTGGCATCTAACCACTGACCCTCTACGCTGGACAGTAACCACTAAGATCTAACCACTGACCCTCTACGCTGGACAGTAACCACTGGCATCTAACCACTGACCCTCTACGCTGGACAGTAACCATAGGCATCTAACCACTGACCCTCTACGCTGGACAGTAACCACTGGCATCTAACCACTGACTCTCTATGCTGGACAGTAACCACTGGCATCTAACCACTGACCCTCTACGCTGGACAGTAACCACTAAGATCTAACCACTGACCCTCTACGCTGGACAGTAACCACTGGCATCTAACCACTGACCCTCTACGCTGGACAGTAACCATAGGCATCTAACCACTGACCCTCTACGCTGGACAGTAACCACTGGCATCTAACCACTGACTCTCTATGCTGGACAGTAACCACTGGCATCTAACCACTGACTCTCTATGCTGGACAGTAACCACTAAGATCTAACCACTGACCCTCTACGCTGGATAGTAACCACTAACATCTAACCACTGACCCTCTACGCTGGACAGTAACCACTGGCATCTAACCACTGACCCTCTACGCTGGACAGTAACCACTGGCATCTAACCACTGACTCTCTATGCTGGACAGTAACCACTAAGATCTAACCACTGACCCTCTACGCTGGACAGTAACCACTGACATCTAACCACTGACCCTCTACGCTGGACAGTAACCAGCATCTAACCACTGACCCTCTACGCTGGACAGTAACCACTGGCATCTAACCACTGACTCTCTATGCTGGACAGTAACCACTGACATCTAACCACTGACTCTCTATGATGGACAGTAACCACTAAGATCTAACCACAGACTCTATATGCTGGACAGCAACCACAGCTGGACTCTAATGCTGGACAGCAACCACTGACCCTCTATGCTGGACAGTAAGCACTAACATCTAACCACTGCCCCTCTACGCTGGACAGTAACCACTGACCCTCTATGCTGGACAGTAACCACTGGCATCTAACCACTGACCCTCTACGCTGGACAGTAACCACTGGCATCTAACCACTGACCCTCTACGCTGGACAGTAACCACTAAGATCTAACCACTGACCCTCTACGCTGGACAGTAACCACTGGCATCTAACCACTGACCCTCTACGCTGGACAGTAACCACTGGCATCTAACCACTGACCCTCTACGCTGGACAGTAACCACTGGCATCTAACCACTGACTCTCTATGCTGGACAGTAACCACTGGCATCTAACCACTGACCCTCTACGCTGGACAGTAACCACTGGCATCTAACCACTGACCCTCTACGCTGGACAGTAACCACTGGCATCTAACCACTGACTCTCTATGCTGGACAGTAACCACTAAGATCTAACCACTGACCCTCTACGCTGGACAGTAACCACTGACATCTAACCACTGACCCTCTACGCTGGACAGTAACCACTGGCATCTAACCACTGACCCTCTACGCTGGACAGTAACCACTGGCATCTAACCACTGACTCTCTGTGCTGGACAGTAACCAGTGACCCTCTATGCTGGACAGTAACCACTAAGATCTAACCACTGACCCTCTAGGCTGGACAGTAACCACTGACCCTCTACGCTGGACAGTAACCACTAAGATCTAACCACTGACCCTCTAGGCTGGACAGTAACCACTAACATCTAACCACTGACCCTCTAGGCTGGACAGTAACCACTGACATCTAACCACTGACCCTCTACGCTGGACAGACAGTCCAGAGAGCTGAGGTGTGTTCACAGGACAGCGTGTTTTAACCTTAATTGGACATACATGTAAATGCAATTAAAATGTTCTTAACCATAATTGAACTATATGTCAACATATTGATGAGGAATGGGTTTCGACTATATAGCTTACATAATAAAGTACTTTTCGGGTAACATAATGAAAAACAACAAACAAACAAACAAAACCACAACCAAAACACACCGCATTTAAGAGCAACACTGTTCTATGGAAATTGAACTTTTAGACTCTAAAAAGGTTAAAGGGACATTCCCGAGTTTGCTCCATTGTAAGATGTTTCTGACTAATAAAATATTTCTACGATTAAACTTACATATTAAATATATTTTCTTGTTTAGAATATCAGTGTCTGTATATTCAGTGTGTTTCGGGTTGTCTTAATGTTTGTAAGAAGCCCAAACTGGATTTTTTCTTCAAATAATTTCGTACTTACGAACAAATCTTTTTAAGAAATAAAATGAAAATTAACAGTACAAATATTAGAACAATCAGAAACACGTTTAATATACAGCCACTAATATTTTATGCAGACAAATATATTTAATATGTAATTACAATCGTTAAAAAGTCTCTGTTAGGCGATAACATCTTAAACATTGCAGCAAACTCAGGAATGCCCCTTTAAGACAGTGATGATATTTTCACAGGGACGGCGAATTGATGTCTCTCTTTAGTAATGTTACTAAAAACAATAACTAACTCGATTCCTGTATGCCAACAATGGTCCTAGACAGTGATGATATTTTCACAGGGACGGCGAATTGATGTCTCTCTTTAGTAATGTTACTAAAAACAATAACTAACTCGATTCCTGTATGCCAACAATGGTCCTAGACAGTGATGATATGTTCACAGGGACGGCGAATTGATGTCTCTCTTTAGTAATGTTACTAAAAACAATAACTAACTCGATTCCTGTATGCCAACAATGGTCCTAGACAGTGATGATATGTTCACAGGGACGGCGAATTGATGTCTCTCTTTAGTAATGTTACTAAAAACAATAACTAACTCGATTCCTGTATGCCAACATGGTCCTAGACAGTGATGATATGTTCACAGGGACGGCGAATTGATGTCTCTCTTTAGTAATGTTACTAAAAACAATAACTAACTCGATTCCTGTATGCCAACAATGGTCCTAGACAGTGATGATATGTTCACAGGGACGGCGAATTGATGTCTCTCTTTAGTAATGTTACTAAAAACAATAACTAACTCGATTCCTGTATGCCAACAATGGTCCTAGACAGTGATGATATGTTCACAGGGACGGCGAATTGATGTCTCTCTTTAGTAATGTTACTAAAAACAATAACTAACTCGATTCCTGTATGCCAACAATGGTCCTAGACAGTGATGATATGTTCACAGGGACGGCGAATTGATGTCTCTCTTTAGTAATGTTACTAAAAACAATAACTAACTCGATTCCTGTATGCCAACAATGGTCCTAGACAGTGATGATATGTTCACAGGGACGGCGAATTGATGTCTCTCTTTAGTAACGTTACTAAAAACAATATGTCTCTCTTTAGTAATGTTACTAAAAACAATAACTAACTCGATTCCTGTATGCCAACAATGGTCCTAGACAGTGATGATATGTTCACAGGGACGGCGAATTGATGTCTCTCTTTAGTAATGTTACTAAAAACAATAACTAACTCGATTCCTGTATGCCAACAATGGTCCTAGACGTTAATGACATATCAATGCTGCCTCGTTAAACATAACGCAATCAAAATCTGTTCAGCGTATTGTCTTCACGTAGATAGATCAATCACATAGTCGTGCTATTAAATGATTATACAAACGAACAAAACTCGTCTGTTCATCTGTCACGTGAAACAGAACAATTAAAACCAGTAAGCGGATTCACCAGTTTGCGAACAGAGATGAACTCTACTTTGTACTCCACGTCTGACAGTCTGACAGTCTGACAGTCTGACAGACGAGCTGATGATGGCCACATTCATATCAATGATGTGCTCCTTTTTCAACAAAATAATGTTTACCGCATTTTTAATGTGCGTAGTATTTGGTGTTTCTCCAAAAGATAACTGTGGTCTCAAAACATTTCGAATATCGCCACTGTACGACAACATGAAGCCAGTAGAAACACCAGTGAAAGAACTGAATGTTGACAGCAGAATGGTATGTTCCACAACGTGTTACAATTACGCCACGTGTACAGGGTTTGTCTTCAACCACGACGACGGCCTGTGTTCTATGTACAGTACAAGCTTTTCTTTAATGCCATCCGTGAATGAGACTGGAACACAAGCATACGGTAAGACAGCATCATGCTCTAGTGTTTTCTTTTTTAAAATAGACAAATGATAAAACAACATTACAGAGAGGGGGGGGGGGGGGGGGGGTTAGAAAAAGAGTGGCCGAGAAAAGGAGAGATGGGAGTGGGAACGAGATAGAGAGAAAGGGAGTGAGAGATCCAAAGACAGAGCGAATGAATGGATGGAAGGATGAATGTTTAACGACACCCCAGCAAAAAAGTACACATCGGCTACTGGGTGTCAGAAAAGGTAAGTATATGAAAATAGTATTTACATTAAGAATACATTTTACATAATTATTTAAAACCACAGTGTAAAGAGCCGTGGGGAAGAGCATAATATAATAAAAATATCGAAATAGGTATAACATTAAAACTTTGTATAAAAATTAAAGTGTTTTAAAATTAATTCTGGGTAGAATTTAAAGGATTCCAAAACATTTTTTTGGGCCAAATATATCGTTTCTCTTCGGCTTCATATGATCACAATCAACCAACATTTTGGCGCACAGTCAATGCACACTGGCATTGTTCACACTGAGGAATATAATAGAATAGAATAGATGTTTAACCCAACCGCAAAAGCACATCGACCATTGGGTGTCAAACTATGGTAAATGCACACCAAAAAAGTGATGATCAACATAATTTTAAAACGGCAACAGTTAAATTAAAACACAGTGTACAGAATTGAGCAAAAATACTAATATCACAGATAGGTAATACTAAATTTTAGAATAAAAGTCAGTATCACGAAGAAATTACAATAAAAGTTCTGGATGGAATCGAAACGATTCCATCATATTTCTTTGACCAAATATAATTTTTCTAGTTCAGATGATTACACTCCACCAAAATATGGCACACCGTCAGAGTACACTGGCAGTGCTCACAACGAGGTGGAAGATACTTTTCCACGATAACCGAATGGATCAAGTTAGGATGCCCGCTGCGAGCACGACACGAAACTATGTCATCCTTCCTGCACTGTCTGTAGAAGGATTGCCACTATCTCAAGACTGGCTTAACAGCAACCGCACCGTTCCAATAATTTTAAAAAGTCGAAAAGATAAATTGATTTATATTATGTTTAAAATCAGTATACGACACACCTACCCTGGCATGAGGTAAATCCAAAGCAGACTTGGCAGCTAAAGCTGCCTTTTCATTACCCCTGATGCCAACATGGCTGGGCACCCTTTCACTCAGGAGAAGGGTCCTTTTTTAAAAGAAATCAATGCGTCAGATCTGTATGGCAGGTAAGGGCACGGCACAAGATAACGTTATCCTTTCTGCACCGCCTGCAGGATGACTGCCACTCTCTCAGGACTGGCTTGTCAGAACGAAGCTTGTTTCCGACTGCTCTATCCCAATTGTGTTACCAGGTGGAACATATAAAATAATAAAAACTGGTCACATTATATTTAAAATCACTGTAGGGGATACCAAAACTGTAACGTAGCAAATTCAAAGCAGACTTGGCAGCGAGATGTGTCGTTTTATTGCCCATATTTAATTTAATTTCAACTTATTTTCGTGCTTATATCCAATTAAGGTTCTAGCACGCTGTCCTGGTCACACGATTCAGCTATCATTGCCTTTAAGGTAGGGACGAGCAGGCAAGTTTATTAAATGTTTATTAAGAAATGACTGCGCTTGAGTGTACCTTTGGTGGGGCGTTTTGTACTGTTGCTGACTGTACTGGGGAATCAATATTTTTAATAAAGGTGAATGAACAGCATTTGCGATCCTGTAACTTTAATAGCATTACAGAGTAGATATAGATATATAAAAATATCGTTTACAAATATTCACAGTCGATTTTATTTACAAATAATTGGGCGAGATCGCAGTTTTAAGGTTTATATATTGAATAGTCATGTTTTTATTTATTTTAAGCTGCCGCATCCATTTATAATTATTTATGAAACTGGCTACTGGTATCTACGGCATTAAACAGATGGACGTATCTTTTATCAGCTTTATTTAAGTATTGTCTGTTATTTCTTTTACGCTTATTGGGGTATGAGAAAACAACTCATCCGCAAACTGTGAGAATCGGCATAAATAAATAACAGACAAATCTTACAATTAAAATTGAAATATACTTACTAATAATAACAAAAGTTCTTATTTATTTTGATATTTGTTTCTTTGGTTGAAACAATGATGCTCAGTAAGACAAATTACCACTATAAAATTACGTCACCAGGTTTGAAGTTCTCCAACGACGTAATTGTTACATTCATCAAGAAATGAACACATTTCCGTTGCTACGGCTGGACCAATGGGATGACTCTATATTGTAATCAATGTATCAGACATTTAATTATTGTAAAAAACAAGAAAAAAGAATTATAATACACGACAGCACATTCAAAACTTCCCAACACAGTACACTGCTATGACCTAATTTGTTCTGTAACAGGGCCCATGATATACTCCCCAATAGGGAGTGCATTATGTAAACGTTGAATAGCCCTTAATAACAGGTACACATATGATGACGTAACGCGCATTTTATCTTGGTACAATAGGGAGTGCATTATGTAAAAGTTGAATAGTCCTTAATAACAGGTACATATATGATGACGTACATGATGACCTAACACGCAGGTTTATCTTCCCGGCGAATAGATTGTAATACATTAAAAATAAACTAATTGACACAAATCATCAACCTTTTGGCAATAGGTTGCTAAGGCAACTTGGGAAGTGGACACATCCGTAGTCTTTAAATACTGTATTAAATCTGACTGCCGTCGGGTGGGGTCAGGTTTTGGCAAACAGGGTAAAGTTGACCTCCGCAATACCCGATGACCTAATATACTTACCACTGTGCTGACAGACAACGAGAGGGAGATAGACATACAGATAGACTGACATACACAGTACAGAGTCGGATATATGCAACAGTAAATATATATACAGAAAGAGAGAGAGAGAGAGAGAAACATGTAAAGCGATAGGGAGAGATATATAGAGAAATGTGTACGAAGAAAGAAATAGACGGAAATAAAAGATATGCTTCTTTTTTATTGGACGATAGGATATTGAAATATTAGTCTGACTATGGGTTCTTCGAACTTACAGAATCAGAAGCCTTTTCCGGTATTCAGTCAGACTGCTATGTCGTCATGATGAAAGGTACTCATACCAGTGGAGTTTATACTATTGCACCACGTGACAACGGCGCCCCTATGAACGTGTATTGCGAACTTTCATCTAATGAAGTCTGGTTGGTAAATATTATAGTCCTGTTCACTTGTTTACACACTGTAAGGCTGGTTGGTAAGTACTAGTAGTAATTGTCATAATATATTTGTTTTCAATTACATTTAACAACTTCACAGGAGACCCACGAACTAACATTATAACGTTTAGACGCAAAACAAAGATGTTGAATAGCGCAGACTCGATTTTGGTTTTGTTTCTAGGTTATTCAACGACGGACGGATGGATCTGAAGATTTCTACAGAACCTGGAATGAATACAGAGACGGATTTGGAGACTTGAACAATGAGTTCTGGTTAGGTAAGAGAAGCCAGAGCTATTTGTTTCCGGGAAAATGCTGGGGAAAGGTTAAGTAGGATCGATCGCTTTTTAAAAATAATGTACTACCCGTTTACTCTTTTCATCTACACAAAAGTAAATAGCAGTCACATATCAGATTTGTATGGCATATAGTAAACAAGCGTCACGTATCATACGTACATGACGTATACTAGATTTGTATGTCATATAGTAAACAAGCGTCACGTACCACACGTACATGCCATATACTAGACTTGTATGTCATATGTGATAACTGGAGTTATCCTGTAATCATGTTTCTTGTGACACGAGGACCCCTATCTGATATTGTACCAAGATAAACCAATGGTCATGCTTCCTGTGACACGAGGACCCCTATCTGATACTGTACCAAGCTATACCAATGGTCATGCTTCCTATGACACGATGACCCCTATCTGATATTGTACCAAGATAAACCAATGGCCATGCTTCCTATGACACGAGGACCCCCATCTGATACTGTACCAAGATAAACCAATGACCATGCTTCCTATGACACGAGAGCCCCCATCTGATATTGTACCAAGATAAACCAATGGCCATGCTTCCTATGACACGAGTACCCCAATCTGATACTGTACCAAGATAAACTAATGGTCATGCTTCCTATGACACGAGGGCCCCCATCTGATACTGTACCAAGATAAACTAATGGTCATGCTTCCTATGACACGAGGACCCCCCCCCCATCTGATATTGTACCAAGATAAACCAATGGTCATGCTTCCTATGGCACGAGAACCCCTATCTGAAACTGTACCAAGATAAACCAATGGCCATGCTTCCTATGACACGAGGATCCCCATCTGATATTGTACCAAGATAAACAAATGGCCATGCTTCCGATGACACGATGACCCCTATCTGATACTGTACCAAGATAAACCAATGACCATGCTTCCCATGACACAATGACCCCTATCTAATACTGTACCAAGATAAACCAATGGTCATGCTTCCTATGACACGATGACCCCTATATGATACTGTACCAAGATAAACCAATGACCATGCTTCCTATGACATAAGGACCCCTATCTGATATTGTACCAAGATAAACCAGTGACCATGCCGGAGATGTGGACGTGTCTGATCCTTAAACTAATATAGGAACGTTAGTACAGTTTAAGCCTAAGCCTATCTGATAAGTTGAAGTGTTATTATCCCACTCTCTGATAACACCTCCGTTGCTAGCATAATAACCTTGGCGTTTGAATGTGTTATCAAGTCACTAGGAAATTAATTTTGTGCACGACAGCAATTTGGCAGGTTAATAGGAAATGATTCTATGGATGACGGATGTTTGCTAATTTTCCAAACAATCATTTACTGCGATAATTGTTGAAATTGTTTGAAACAGCAACTACTAATTCTCCCCCCCCCCCCCCAACAAAAAAAAAAAAAATAATAATTAAAAAAATAATAATAATAATAAAAGAAAAAAAAAAAGTCATCTAGATACACAAAACTAATATTCAAAAGATGTTTTCAGTCATATTTCTGCTAATACTGAGGACATTATTCAAACTAACTTTCAACCGAAGTTAATGGAGATAAAACCAATGTTACAACAATGTTCCACTACAAATTTAACTCCATTGGTTCTGCGGCTTTGTTAGCAAAACCGTAATAATTAAAACCATACATTTATTAATTATTTTACCAAATGTACCAGACCAAGTAAACAACAAACAATTAAAATGTTTTTAAAATGTTATTTGGCAAAGCAAACCGGAAAACGACAACAGAAGTACATCTACAAGATTATGTAAATGGAGTCAGACAAATCGTAAGCATTAGACCTTTTTCAACTGCATTAAAAACTGTTTGGTTAAGAAGGCTTTTAATATGAAACCCGAAATGGAGAACTATTTTCAAGCTGTGATAGGGTTAACAACAGAAAATATGAGTAACTTTGGAGATTATTTGCTCACATCCTCAGGTATATGGGCCAGAGTTATCCCATGAAAGAAAGCTATGTAAGAATGTTCTATCCCGCATGGGATATCACATGCTTGTGCTTAAAATGACATCGTTGGTAGTATGACGTCATATTAATGCGAGATGGTGATGTGAGATCATCGGACAATAATTTTAAATATATATTTTGTATAATGACACCTTCATTATACAAGCTATCTTTTTAATTTGTAGTGTTAAGTTATATTTAACACATGCTATAAACACAGCAAATACGATAATGTAGATTATTTAGAATAAAATGATCAACCATCTTTGTCTGTTCATGTACAATAATAATTTATTTACTGAAGCCTGACCCCGTTCCAAATTTCACCATGCCGGGTGTACTTTTTCCATCTGACATGACAGCGTATATGCAGTCTTATAATATTCAACTAAAATGGACCCCCCACCCCCCAAAAAAAAAAACCCAAAACAACAACAACAACACAAAAAACACAAAAAAACCAACAAAAAACCCCCAACAAAACAAACAAAAAACAACAACAACAAAAAACATAAACAAACAAACAAACATAAACCCCACAAACATAATTTTTGAAAAGATACAAAGGTGGCTTGTCTTTCAGCAGAAAGAAACACTTGATAAGCACAAACAGTTGGTAGCAATAATACTTTAAAAGACGGCACACCTTTCATTTGTAAAAAAAAAAGTATTTGCAAAATAGTATTAATTCAAGATGTAAAAGACGAAAATTGGACACAAATGGAGTACAATGTGTTCTTTACAAGATGTCAAGTGCATTTCAATTTCTTAGAATATGCTTCGTGAAAAAGAGTCATTAAATGATTTATTGGTAAAACAAAACAATCAAACAATCAGCATCTTATTCTGTGCAACCCGATTCTTCCGTTTAAAATAAACATTTCTAAAATACCTAAACCTAAGTAAGCAAATATACACCATAGTAGATCACACTGCACGGTTCCTACACCCCAGCAGTGATACCAGTCTCGGTGGTATCAGCTTTGACTTCACTTCATAATTATGGGAATGTATAATGCTCTACCATTCCAAATGATCAAATGTTTTGTATGGGAGAGCAGCGCTCTACGAAGTGCGATAATACGAAAATCCCCATTCTGCAGCCACTGCCGGTAGGAGCACTATATCTCAAGTGAAGCAATATCCCGGGGCTGTAGATCCATGCACCAATGGTTGCGACAGAGGAGAAAACCCCCATTCTACAGCCACTGCCGGTAGGAGCACTATATCTCAAGTGAAGCTATATCCCGGGGCTGTAGATCCATGCACCAATGGTTGCGACAGAGGAGAAAACCCCCATTCTACAGCCACTGCCGGTAGGAGCACTATATCTCAAGTGAAGCTATATCCCGGGGCTGTAGATCCATGCACCAATGGTTGCGACAGATGCCTGAAGAGAAAATCTTCTACCACTTTTTCAAACACCTTTGGTGAACATCAGCCGTTGGAATTGCTGTGAATGGATTATCAATCTAATTAACAATAGCTCCACTATTACATGTGGATCTAACATCAGCCGTTGGAATTGCTGTGAATGGATTATCAATCTAATTAACAATAGCTCCACTATTACATGTGGATCTAACATCAGCCGTTGGAATTGCTGTGAATGGATTATCAATCTAATTAACAATAGCTCCACTATTACATGTGGATCTAACAGCAGCCGTTGGAATTGCTGTGAATGGATTATCAGTCTAATTAACAATAGCTCCACTATTACATGTGGATCTAACATCAGCCGTTGGAATTGCTGTGAATGGATTATCAGTCTAATTAACAATAGCTCCACTATTACATGTGGATCTAACATCAGTCGTTCGAATTGCTGTGAATGGATTATCAATCTAATTAACAATAGCTCCACTATTACATGTGGATCTAACATCAGCCGTTGGAATTGCTGTGAATGGATTATCAGTCTAATTAACAATAGCTCCACTATTACATGTGGATCTAACATCAGCCGTTGGAATTGCTGTGAATGGATTATCAATCTAATTAACATTAGCTCCACTATTACATGTGGATCTAACATCAGCCGTTGGAATTGCTGTGAATGGATTATCAATCTAATTAACAATAGCTCCACTATTACATGTGGATCTAACATCAGCCGTTGGAATTGCTGTGAATGGATTATCAATCTAATTAACAATAGCTCCACTATTACATGTGGATCTAACATCAGCCGTTGGAATTGCTGTGAATGGATTATCAATCTAATTAACATTAGCTCCACTATTACATGTGGATCTAACATCAGCCGTTGGAATTGCTGTGAATGGATTATCAATCTAATTAACAATAGCTCCACTATTACATGTGGATCTAACATCAGCCGTTGGAATTGCTGTGAATGGATTATCAGTCTAATTAACAATAGCTCCACTATTACATGTGGATCTAACATCAGCCGTTGGAATTGCTGTGAATGGATTATCAGTCTAATTAACAATAGCTCCACTATTACATGTGGATCTAACATCAGCCGTTGGAATTGCTGTGAATGGATTATCAATCTAATTAACAATAGCTCCACTATTACATGTGGATCTAACATCAGCCGTTGGAATTGCTGTGAATGGATTATCAATCTAATTAACAATAGCTCCACTATTACATGTGGATCTAACATCAGCCGTTGGAATTGCTGTGAATGGATTATCAGTCTAATTAACAATAGCTCCACTATTACATGTGGATCTAACATCAGTCGTTCGAATTGCTGTGAATGGATTATCAGTCTGGATCTTTACTGTTGATGTCTAAATTTTGTCATTATAAGACAATAGTTTTCGTAATCTTGACAGCCGTTTCTCTTGCAACAACATAGAAAACTTATAGAAGTTTGGTCGTGTTATCAATTCTTTAATTAGCAATATTTTCCTGTAAAACATGTGGACATTCAAACAAAGCCGTTGATATTCATCTCCTACACACTCATTCTGGCATAATGTACAATATCTTTCCAAGTAAGGGATGCTACTCCAACGACCTCGTTCTACAGGTGAATGGTTACCAGTTCGAAATTTAAGCAACGGAAGTCCATACAGTTTTTGGCAGAAATATATAAAATTCTTGATTAATTATCAGTCTAATTATACAATTATAAATTTTACCTTTTGAGGTATTTAACTTATTACTATTCCATTCTTGGCGAAATTGATCTTTAAGTCTTGTTTCTATTAAAGATATCAACCATCCCTTACTTGAGAAACCTTGTTGTTGCCACACAAAACTCAGCCCACAGTTATCTAAAATACGTTTAACATTATCTAACCAAGGAGACATATATCCGTTACAATATTTATATAATAAATTCTTATATAAAATAGAGATTAATTTATTATCCTTATCCAAAATAATTTTACACCAATATGATATTATCCTTTTATATATTTGTAAACGAATCGGCATTTGACCTGTTTCTCCATACATCAGCCGTTGGAATTGCTGTGAATGGTTTATCAATCTAATTAACAATAGCTCCACTATTACATGTGGATCTAACAGCAGCCAGTTGGAGCTCATGTCCACGAATCAAAACCTTACTTGCAGAATGATGCCAGTGATTTGAAAATAATTTGAAAACATTCCGAATTATCCTGAGTGTATACGATATGTTTCATGTGAATTACGAATGCCTTATTTAGACCAGTAGAACTAATTTTAATCAGATTGCTAACACAACTGCGTAGTCTCCAATGTCCAGGTAACATTTCGTCTGTAAATAATAATTTAAATATTGAGCAATCACACTTCGCCTTTTATAACGTTATTTGGGAGCATATAAATTCTAAAAATATCGGGCGAGTCTGTTTTAGTGGCCGCAGTACAGCGAACCATACCAATACGTACGGGATGGGTTATCAGTCTTCAGTTTTACATTACAAATTATTTATTTTATAAAATAAAACATGTTTTAAGGCATTCGTAATTCACACGAAACGTCGTATACCCTCATGATAATTTGGAATGTTTTCAAATTATTTTTTAATCACTGGCATGATTCTGCAAGTAAGGTTTTTATTGGTGGACATGAGCTCCAACTAGCTGCTGTTAGATCCACATGTAATAGTGGAGCTAATTTTAATTAGATTGATGGATTATTTAACTCTGGAAACTTTGAAAGATTATTTCCAAAATGTTTACACAGTGTGGGGTTTCCCTTTGTGTTGTTTTAACCAAATATTCGAGCACCTTTGGTGAACAATCAAACCAGCCAGCCATTGGAATTGCTGTGGATAGATTATTTAACTCTGGAAACTTCCAAAATATTAACACAGTGTAGGGTTTCCCTTTGTGTTGTTCTTCCGGAATGTTAAATGAGAAGTTGACTTGTAGGTTCCTAATGTTATTTCCAACATGAATCATGGTTAATAAAGTGGTTATACAGATGATGTAGGTATCAGCTCTTGGGTGAATGACACTCAGGTCTCCCGATAGAGTTGACATTGCGACTGAGAACCTCAAGGGTTAGAGTCAACTCTTGGGTGAATGACACTCAGGTCTCCCGACAGAGTTGACATCGCGACTGTGCACCCCAAGGGTTAGCGTCAGCTCTTGGGTGAATGACACACAGGTATCCCGATAGAGTTGACATCGCGACTGAGAACCTCAAGGGTTAGGATCAGCTCTTGGGTGAATGACACACAGGTATCCCGATAGAGTTGACATCGCGACTGAGAACCTCAAGGGTTAGGGTCAGCTCTTGGGTGAATGACACACAGGCCTCCCGATAGAGTTGACATCGCGACTGAGAACCTCAAGGGTTAGTGTCAGCTCTTGGGTGAATGACACACAGGCCTCCCGATAGAGTTGACATCGCGACTGAGAAACTCAAGGGTTAGGATCAGCTCTTGGGTGAATGACACACAGGCCTCCCGATAGAGTTGACATCGCGACTGAGAACCTCATGGGTTAGGATCAGCTCTTGGGTGAATGACACACAGGTATCCCGATAGAGTTGACATCGCGACTGAGAACCTCAAGGGTTAGGATCAGCTCTTGGGTGAATGACACACAGGTATCCCGATAGAGTTGACATCGCGACTGAGAACCTCAAGGGTTAGGATCAGCTCTTGGGTGAATGACACACAGGTATCCCGATAGAGTTGACATCGCGACTGAGAACCTCAAGGGTTAGGGTCAGCTCTTGGGTGAATGACACACAGGCCTCCCGATAGAGTTGACATCGCGACTGAGAACCTCAAGGGTTAGTGTCAGCTCTTGGGTGAATGACACACAGGCCTCCCGATAGAGTTGACATCGCGACTGAGAAACTCAAGGGTTAGGATCAGCTCTTGGGTGAATGACACACAGGTATCCCGATAGAGTTGACATCGCGACTGAGAACCTCAAGGGTTAGGATCAGCTCTTGGGTGAATGACACACAGGTATCCCGATAGAGTTGACATCGCGACTGAGAACCTCAAGGGTTAGGATCAGCTCTTGGGTGAATGACACACAGGTATCCCGATAGAGTTGACATCGCGACTGAGAACCTCAAGGGTTAGGATCAGCTCTTGGGTGAATGACACACAGGTATCCCGATAGAGTTGACATCGCGACTGAGAACCTCAAGGGTTAGGATCAGCTCTTGGGTGAATGACACACAGGTATCCCGATAGAGTTGACATCGCGACTGAGAACCTCAAGGGTTAGGATCAGCTCTTGGGTGAATGACACACAGGTATCCCGATAGAGTTGACATCGCGACTGAGAACCTCAAGGGTTAGGATCAGCTCTTGGGTGAATGACACACAGGCCTCCCGATAGAGTTGACATCGCGACTGAGAACCTCAAGGGTATGAACAGCAGAGCTGCTCTCCATGGGTCTCTCTTTCATGTATAGATAACGAATATTTATAAGATACATATATTTTTGGACACATAATTGCTATGATTTATAGTCCTTAGCTATTAAGTTGAGGACAACACTTAAAATCAATAGTTTCAAACAAGCTGGTCTGATTGCTAGCCACTAATTAACTAAAAGCTACATTATTGCAGGTGACTGAATAACACTTAAAATCAATAGTAAGCTGGTCTGATTGCTAGCCACTAATTAACTAAAAGCTACATTATTGCAGGTGACTGAATAACACTTAAAATCAATAGTTTCAAACAAGCTGGTCTGATTGCTAGCCACTAATTAACTAAAAGCTACATTATTGCAGGTGACTGAATAACACTTAAAATCAATAGTTTCAAACAAGCTGGTCTGATTGCTAGCCACTAATTAACTAAAAGCTACATTATTGCAGGTGACTGAATAGCACTTAAAATCAATAGTTTCAAACAAGCTGGTCTGATTGCTAGACACTAATTAACTAAACGCTACATTATTGCACAAATGGCAGGTGACTGAATAACAATTAAATGAATCGTACATGTACAGCTAATTATATGAATTGCATTTGAATATAGTTCTAAGTGTTGCACTGTGACAATAGTTTTGGTTATATCCGAAGAACCAGCCAGCAGAGTGTATTTATATGTGTCTTATGGAATTTTTATGTGTAAGGTGTGTGTCACGATTTTTATGCTATTCTCCGAAATAAAGAAGCTTAACTAAAATTCTTCACCTAGACCAGTTGTCTGTTCGGGTGAACTGTGCGTCTGTTCGGGTGAACTGTGTGTCTGTTGGGTGAACTGACATGCATATTGCCATAAACGTTCAGTAATAATACAAGTTTGTTTTTCGATTGACTATATCCTATAGGAAACTTAAACATTCATCATATAACCAGCCAGGGTCTCCATGATCTGAGAATTGACTTGGAAGACTTTGACGGACAGACCAGGTTTGCTCAGTATAAGAACTTCTCTCAGACCTCAGCACAAGACTTCTTTCGGTTGACAATTGGTCAGTACAGCGGGGATGCAGGTGAGATTTGTATACGGGATATCATCTGTGTGTATCGCGGGGTGGGGTGGTGTGGGGGTGGAGTGAATTTTGCCAGGTACGTGCTGTATAAAGACGTCTTGCTAATCGCCAGCCAAACACTTGTTCCAGTTGACAGTGGGGATGGAGGTAAGATGTCTACCAGCTGTTCCAGCATCCATGGGTATACTAGCCTTCATGTGTGTGCATAGGGGAAGCAGGGGTTTTTGATAACTGATTCATACTTTATTTAGATTTTATGGTTCAGATTATTCATTTCCGTACATTCGAAGTGTTTATGGCCATCCTGGTGTTTTTAATATCACAAAATGCATTTCTCATATTAGTAAAAATGCACGTGCGTCTGAGAAGTGCCAGTTATGGAGACGAGTTTTAGTCTATTTTTAGACGGCATTTCACAATTTCAAAGTCACAATTTCAAGACTCATGTTTCACTCAATTATAACTTTATCCAAATAAATGTGTTACAGGTCTGTAGATTAATTAAACTTAGTGTTAATGTTCACGTGTTGAAACTAGGGTCTGTCCCTTTAACTAAACTTAGTGTTAATGTCCACGTGTTGAAACTAGGGTCTGTCCCTTTAACTAAACTTAGTGTTAATGTCCACGTGTTGAAACTAGGGTCTGTCCCTTTAACTAAACTTAGTGTTAATGTCCACGTGTTGAAACTAGGGTCTGCCCCTTTAACTAAACTTAGTGTTAATGTTCACGTGTTGAAACTAGGGTCTGTCCCTTTAACTAAACTTAGTGTTAATGTCCACGTGTTGAAACTAGGGTCTGTCCCTTTAACTAAACTTAGTGTTAATGTCCACGTGTTGAAACTAGGGTCTGTCCCTTTAACTAAACTTAGTGTTAATGTCCACGTGTTGAAACTAGGGTCTGTCCCTTTAACTAAACTTAGTGTTAATGTCCACGTGTTGAAACTAGGGTCTGTCCCTTTAACTAAACTTGTGTTAATTTTCACGTGTTGAAACTAGGGTCTGTCCCTTTAATTGATAACACCCCTATCTGAGGAACAACAATTATTCATATTGCATTGCACGGTCGAAAACGAATTACCAAGTTAAATACATAGATGCTGATGGGTTTCTTCCTGTAGTGTATGTATTAGTGATTAATATGTCAAATATCAATGAACTCGAAAATTATCAATGTAATTATATGTAGTATAAAATATAGAGTTATTGTTGTATTAGAGCGGGCATCTTTGCATAACCCGGTGGTGATTCGGTGTTCTCGCTATACAGTTATCTTTGACGGCAGAGAGCATCATAACGGTCCACATGTCCCTCTAACTGTCAAACAGCACAATTTGTTTTACTACTCCACAAACTGTTGCTGCTTTCATTCTAGGGGACAGCCTGAACACGCACCGTGGGTACCAGTTCTCGGCGAGAGGCCATGACCTGGATTCCAGTGCTGAAAACTGCGCCGAAGTGTTTAAAGGAGCTTGGTGGTTCCGGGGCTGCGTGGCCTCCAACCTGAACGGCGAGTTCCTGACGGCGAACCATTCGTCGTATGCACAAGGGCTGATCTGGATCACTTGGCGAGGTGCGTTCTACTCACTGAAGAAAACAGTTATGAAGATCAGACCCACGCAGATCTGAGACAAACCATCGACCATTGTTATAATCGTTTGGCCTAAACCGATATACTTTCGATTTCACAATTATATTGCTGGGAGTCGATTGGGATTCCATAATCGACCATCGTTATAATTGTTTGACCAAAACTGATCAACTTTCATTTACACAATCGGTTAAAATTATGGGAACATAATAATACTTTTAATTATAAGCACCTAGTGTCGTGTTCTCCGGGATAATACCTTACACATTCCTAAGTTTAACCTTAATAACTATCTAACATATTTTTCTCTTTATGTGCACATGGAAACAACACCAACCCCAACATATCGAATCCATCATCTAAACTGGAGAAACAATCAGCTAACATGTTCACGCACACTTGACTATGGACACATGTTCACACGCAATTGACTAAGGACACGTATAATCGATCAACATATCGCAAGAGCCAGACCGATCAATTTTCAATTGCTTTATTGAAACATCACTAAAAGAAAGAAAGAAATGTTTTATTTAACAACGCACTCAACACATTTTATTTACGGTTATATGGCGTCAGACAAATGGTTAAGGACCACACAGATTTTGAGAGAAAACCCGCTGTCGCCACTACATGGGCTACTCTTCCGATTGGCAGCAAGGGATCTTTTATTTGCGCTTCCCACAGGCAGGATAGCACAAAACATGGCCTTTGTTGAACCAGTTATGGATCACTGGTGGGTGCAAGTGGTTTACACCTACCCATTGAGCCTTGCGGAGCACTAACTCAGGGTTTGGAGTCGGTATCTGGATTAAAAAATCCCATGCCTCGACTGGGATCCGAACCCAGTACCTACCAGCCTGTAGACCGATGGCCTGCCACGACGCCACCGAGGCCGGTGTAACATCACTAAGACAATCTACAAAGAGGTGACATCGTTTGGTGTTAAATCATATATGTTTGACAATGAATACCCGATGGATCTTTCGTGCTGGCATATCGTTAAACAGAACAGAACTTTATTACATGCAGGACAGAACATGCAGGATAGAACATGCAGGACGTTCCACAGGCATTAGAGGAGAATACACAGTAAATAGAATTAAAATGGCAAGATGGTTTACAGGAGGTATGAAATAAAAATGACAAGCTGGTTTACAGGAGGTCGAAATAATAAAAATGACAAGATGGTTTACAGGAGGTATGAAATAATAAAAATGACAAGATGGTTTACAGGAGGTATGAAATAATAAAATGACAAGCTGGTTTACAGGAGGTATTACATAATAAAATGACAATATGGTTTACAGGAGGTATGAAATAATAACATGACAAGATGGTTTACAGGAGGTATGGAATAATAACATGACAAGATGGTTTACAGGAGATATGAAATAATAAAATATATTGATGCATAATATATGTATTTACTTTTTAGGTGATAGTAATTGATAGTAACCGAAACAGTAGTAATAGAGCAATACTAGTATTATTAGTAATAGTAATAATAATAATAATACTGGTAGTAGTCAAAAGGTTCATCTGGTGAGGAGCCAGGTCTTAGAAAACCTTTGTCAAGAAAAGGTACCACAAGTAAAAATAAGGAAGATCGGTCGTACCATCGAAATCCGTAATTCCTTTCATCCTGTGGATTTGGAAGTGAGTGTTGAGAGTTGTGATTCATCACAACACTCGCAATCACAAATATCACAACCACATCCAAAGAAAAAAAAAATGCTAATACCCGTACTTCCGCTATGGTTAATTCACTCATACAGTGGATCTTCCATGCGCTTAGGCCCAATTTTGATGAATTAAGATTTTTAATTCAATAACATTGCAGTTTGTCTTCAAGAAACCATCTTATCATATTACCAATGGAGGATTTAACCTCATACATTTCACGAAACTGAAAGCAGATCAGCTGGGATACATTCCTCAGAGTAGGGTGACATTAAATACTAATTTACAAGCTGTTGCTGTAAACGTTACAGCTCATAAAACTATTACTCTAGTTTCGGTTTACTTGCCACCTCGTAATCATTTAAGCAGCAACAGTTTGTGGAGTAGTAAAACAAATTGTGCTGTTTGACAGTTAGAGGGACATGTGGACCGTTATGATGCTCTCTGCCGTCAAAGATAACTGTATAGCGAGAACACCGAATCACCACCGGGTTATGCAAAGATGCCCGCTCTAATACAACAATAACTCTATATTTTATACTACATATAATTACATTGATAATTTTCGAGTTCATTGATATTTGACATATTAATCACTAATACATACACTACAGGAAGAAACCCATCAGCATCTATGTATTTAACTTGGTAATTCGTTTTCGACCGTGCAATGCAATATGAATAATTGTTGTTCCTCAGATAGGGGTGTTATCAATTAAAGGGACAGACCCTAGTTTCAACACGTGAAAATTAACACAAGTTTAGTTAAAGGGACAGACCCTAGTTTCAACACGTGAACATTAACACTAAGTTTAATTAATCTACAGACCTGTAACACATTTATTTGGATAAAGTTATAATTGAGTGAAACATGAGTCTTGAAATTGTGACTTTGAAATTGTGAAATGCCGTCTAAAAATAGACTAAAACTCGTCTCCATAACTGGCACTTCTCAGACGCACGTGCATTTTTACTAATGTGAGAAATGCATTTTGTGATATTAAAAACACCAGGATGGCCATAAACACTTCGAATGTACGGAAATGAATAATCTGAACCATAAAATCTAAATAAAGTATGAATCAGTTATCAAAAACCCTGCTTCCCCTATGCACACACATGAAGGCTAGTATACCCATGGATGCTGGAACAGCTGGTAGACATCTTACCTCCATCCCCACTGTCAACTGTGTGACCTTCCCGATCCACAATAACCACTAACTGGATTAAAAACTTTAATAGACCGCAGAAGTCACGTGTACCAAGATTGATAAATCCGAATTATCCAATCATGGTACTAAACAATTGCCATGTGTACAGGTTATCACATGCAATTAAATACAATTATTAGATATAGACTGTGTGATATTTAATATCACATTATTCAATGCAATAAACTAATTGCCCGATTAATAAATTGACTAAATAGCTAAAACATTGAGCACACACGTTCTTGACAAAATTACATAACAAGTAGCAAGTGTTTAAATGTTTTTATATAAAATATATATGTTTAAATACATAAAGTTTTCCCACAGAATTCTGGCGTTTAAGTTATTAACTAATAGTTACCAAACGAAAATCAGTCCATCACGAAAAGTTCAATGCACGACTGCCAAGGGCTGCTAAACAAGATGACCGGTCGCCGCTCCTTCATGCTTTGTTGACGTGGTAACTTCTGACGGTGCTGGACAGGAGATACTCTAACTTCGAGTTCTGAAGATTGTGCGTTGATTCCCAGTTTATATAGGCATCTGAAGACGTGTGCAACAGAATGCACTCCACAAGAACATCGTGCAGAACTCATAACTTACGATGTAAATTAATTCGCCGACCAATCAAATCATTCCAAAAAACGAAAAGCCACCAGACAGGTGCTCCACAGATCACGGTCTGGCTATACGAACAGACAAAAACAAAATGTCAGCCACCTTGCCGAACACATGTTTGCTCTCCAGGTAAGTCATTATTTTATTATTTCAGCACGCCGTCGTTGTTTTTAAACACATGATAGGACATAATGAGATATGTCCGCCACAGTTATATTTTATTTTCTCCAGCCAGCGAAACACATAATCTTCCATATTTTTACTTGAATTTTCACCCGACGATAAAAACGTCCATATTACATAACCCAAAGCCAGATTTAACTTAAAACCAGATTATCATAACATCTCCCCCCAATTTTTCAAAAATATTGTTTTAATAAAACAATATTTTTTATTCATTATACACACTTGGGAACACATTCATATGGTCAATATTATAAATACCATATCATAAAATAACTATATACACATTCCTACAGTAATTCTTATCTATATACAAAACCTTACACACTATAGGAATTGCATAACACTAATCTTCTTAATGCTTATATTTTCCACTAACCTAACAATTATCTCAATTATTTATTCCATTCTAGATAAAGCATCTGCTACCACATTTTCCTTTCCCTTTATATGGCATATCTGAAGATCGTATTCCTGTAACTGCAAAGACCACCTTAACAATCTTTGATTTTTATTTTTCATTTTATGTAAAAACACAAGGGGATTATGATCAGTCCAAACGATAATTGATTCAATTGGGTTACACACGTAAACCTCAAAATGATCCAAGGCCAACAACAGTGATAATGTTTCCTTTTCAACAGTTGAATATTTATTTTGATGACTATTGAACTTTCTAGAAAAGTAAGCGACAGGATGAAATACTCCTTGTTCATTGCATTGTGACAAAACTGCACCAGCTCCAATATCGCTAGCATCTACAGTCAATTGAAAAGGTTTCCTAAAATCGGGTGCCATAAGCACAGGTTTACTTTTCAATATGTTTTTCACACTATTGAACGCATCTTGACATTCTTTGGTCCAAATGTATTTAACATTTTGTTTGAGTAAATTTGTTAAAGGGAAAGTAATTATACTGAAATTTTTACAAAATTTCCTATAATACCCAGCCATTCCTAAAAATCTCATCAACTGTTTTCTTGTTTTAGGTACGCCGAATGCATCAATGCTTTCAACTTTGGCCTCAAGTGGCCTTACTTGCCCTTGACCAACCACATGTCCAAGAAAAACAACAGTAGCTTTAGCAAAATCACTTTTACCCAAGTTCACAGTCAACCGGGCTTTAGAAAGTCTACCAAACAGTTCCTTGATTTGACTAATATGCTGATTCCAACTATGACTATAAACAACAATATCATCAACATAAGCCTGACATTGTTCTACTCCAGAAATGACCTGATTAATCATTCTTTGGAATGTAGCCTGAGAATTTTTCATTCCAAATGGACAAACCAGATATTCGAATAACCCATCAGCGGTTACAAACGCAGAGATTTCTCTGGCCCGTTTAGTTAATGGTATTTGCCAGTAACCTTTCAAAAGGTCAAACTTGCTAATATACTTAGCAGTTCCTAATTTATCAATGCAGTCATCAATTCGTGGGATAGGAAACGAATCTGATTTGGTCACAGCATTAACTTTGCGAAAATCTGTACAGAACCGTACACTACCATCAGGTTTAGGAACAAGTAAACAAGGAGAACTCCAGTTACTAAAACTAGGTTGAATAATGCCGTTCTCAAGCATATAATCTATTTCTTTTCGGATAAGTTCCTGTTTTTGTGGATTAACTCGATAAGCATGTTGCTTAATTGACTTGGAATCACCAACATCAACATCATGTTTAATAACATTTGTTCGACTGGGAACATCTGGGAAAATTTGGCTAAATTCAGAAATGATTTGTTGAACATCACTTTGTTGTTTTTCACTTAAATGGCTGATTTTTAAATGAAGATTAAACAATATCCTCGAATTTACCAATTTCGGCTCAACTGGATTAAAATTATCATCTTTCATCTTAACATCAGAATCTATCCCTGAAAGAATTATTGTATTAGCCAAGACGTTTTCCCGATTATAATATTTTTTAAGCATATTAACATGGCAAAGCTGAGTTTTCTTTTTACGATCAGGAGTACGGATGACATAATCAACCGCACTGATTTTTTTTTCAACAATATACGGTCCTTGAAATTTTGCACTTAATGGTTGATTAACCAAAGGAAACAAAACTAACACTTCTTCCCCGGCATCGAAAGATCTATCTCTAGCTCTTTTATCAAACCATGTTTTCATTTTATCTTGACTATCGGATAACACATTTCGGGATATTTCTCTAACTGTTTGCAATTTTTCCCGCAAATCAATCGCATATTTCAACACACTAGTTTCACTTTTTACCTCCGAGTTTGTCCAAAACTCGTGTAACATTTGTAATGGACCACGAACTGAATGTCCATATAACATTTCAAAAGGAGTGAATCCCATGGATTCGTGATAAGTATCTCTCTAATCGCAAACATCAGCAAATGAATACCTTCATCCCAGTCTTTACCCTTTTCCAGGCAAAACTTTCGAATCATGGATTTCAAAGTTCCATGAAATCGTTCCAACGCACCTTGGGTTTCAGGATGATAAGCAGAAGAAAAATGATGTTTAATGGCCAATTCATCCATCACTTGCTGAAAACAATTTCGAAGTGAAATTGCTACCTTGATCAGTTTGAATGAATTTCGGAAATCCATATCGAGTAAAGATTTTAATCAATTCCTCAACAACTGTTTTAGCCCTAATATTGCTCAGAGGTATGGCTTCAGGAAACCGTGTATTTTTGCAAAGAACGGTCAATAAGTATTCTTTACCATGAACAGTGCGAGGTAAAGGACCAACGCAATCAACTATAACCTCACTGAAAGCTTCATTAACTGCGGGAATGGGTATCAAACTAGCTGGTTTAATACTTTGATTGGGTTTACCAACAATCTGACATGTTTTACAGGTTAAACAATACCTAAAACAACATCACGATGTAAATGCGGCCAATGAAATTGTTTCAAAATCCTTTGATACGTTTTACGTACCCCTGAATGCCCTGCTAATGGACCATCATGAGCTAAACTCAACACAGTTTTCCGACAACTTTTAGGAACAACGATTTGATGCATCACCTGCCAATCATTATTCTGTGAATGTTTATCTCGAAACTTTCTCATTAAAACACCATTTTCGAAATAATAGCCAACTGGTTCTTCATCCAACTCGGATTTTTCTAACACTTCCTTTGAAAGGATTTGTAATTCACTATCAGCTTGTTGCTCAAGAATAAACTGATCATGGTTAAGATTTAAAATTAACCTATCATTGTCATCTGGTAACTGTTGCAATATTTTTTCTTCTTCTGGGTTACCTACTTCATGGTCAAAACATTTTTCCCGATCTGAACCATTTTCCAGATTTGAACCTAATTCGGGCGCAGAATCATGACCAATAAAAGTATCACCTAAATCAGAAATATCCCAATTTTTATTGGCAACCTCATTCTCAACCCTAATTTTCCTGTGCAACTTTTTGTTTTGAGACCGAGTTGTAACACATGCGGGAAAGATGTTATCAATCACATCAGATAACTTTTCTGTTTCAACATCAGTTTCAGGAATTTCAGTCATAATGGGTACAGGAATAACCCTTTCCTGAGCTACATCATTCCCTAACAATAATGATACACCCGCAATTGGTATATGGCTAACCGCTGCTACCACAATACTGCCTTTAACCAAATCACTATCCAACTCGACAGTATGTAACGGACTAGATATAGTACCTTCAACTGTGGACAAAGTAATATACTCGCCCAAAAATGTGTTGTCCTTATCTAACAATTCTTTTTCAAGTAAGATTGTTCGTTCAGCACCAGTATCTCGCAAAATCACTATAGATTGTTTCACATCACCATCGTGTGATGTAACCACATGACCAGAAGTCAGAAATGGTTCAAACCTTGGATTTCTTTTCTTAACCCCCCTAGATAACGCATCTTTAATTTGACATTTTGAATTCAAAGGTTCAGACAACTGAGATACAAAATGTGTGTGCCCAGAACGATTGCCACTTCCAAGATCATATTTCAATTTCCGGCAATCACGTCTAATGTGACCCATTCTTTTACAATAAAAACACTGGAGTGATCCCGAATTTTTCTGATCTTGAGATTTACCCATATCTCGCGGTGTATTATTATTCCTAACTGAACCATCTCTACTGCTTCCACTTTGTTTGAAAGTATAACTTTGTGACTTCGGTTTATTACTGAAATCAGGTTTACGGTTTGCTAAAACAAATTTATCAGCCATTATAGCTGCCTCAGCTAATGTACTTGGTTCAAGCACCTGTAAGTGAATTACCACTTCTGATGGCAAACCTCTCATAAACTCTTCTATAAGAATGAGTTCTTCTAATTTCTCACAATCATTATTCACAGACTTTGAACTACACCATTTCCGAAATAACCTTTCTTTTTCTTTGGCAAACTCTAAATAAGATTGTCCACCTGAAATCCTAAGATTTCGAAAATCTTGTTGGTACACCTCAGGCACCTTTTCATAAGCTCTTAAAATAGCAGCTTTAACTAAGTCATATGACGAAGAATCATCAACAGAAAGCGCTGCATAAGCCATTTGTGCTTTACCTTTCAAAGCAGATTGCAACAATAAACACCAATACCGTTTTGGCCATTCAGCCCCAAGAGCTATCTTTTCAAAACAATCAAAAAATTCATCAACTTGATTTTCATTAAAAATAGGAACCATCCTAATATATCTTTGTGGATCAAACTTGCTATAGTTATCCAACTCTCTACTTTTAATATCCCTATCGAGAGATCTTTGTGTTGTCTCCCATTCTCTATGTTTTTCTCTATCTTCTCTCTCCAAATTTCTTTGTTCCCTCTCATTTTCTCTCTCCAAATTTCTTTGTTCCCTCTCATACATTAATTGTTCTCTCTGAAAGTCCAACTTAAGTTTCAACATAGCTAAACTATCTTCATTATCAAGTTCAACACTACCAATTTCCCTACCAGTATACACCTTTGAATCTAACTGAATTTTACTTTCTGCCATATTTCTTAAGAAATCTATCACCAACGATTTTATTTCAGCTTTCTTCAAACCAATGTCCAACTCTAATCCTACGTGTTCAGCAATTTCTTTCAACCGTGCTACAGTTAAATAATTTATCTCAGTTTCATCTAAACTAGATATAAAATTATCAACTACTTGTTCTACTGACCATATGCTATCCATGTGAACTTGATTATGTAATTGTCAAAACGTGTGCTCAAAATAAAACTCTAACTAGTCAACTATTATCCTCTATTCTAATAATCAAAATAGATCAATTTGTAATCTCCTAATACCATCCAATGATATATATTACAAGAAAGATCCCGGACGAGCCCCCATTTGTGACCTTCCCGATCCACAATAACCACTAACTGGATTAAAAACTTTAATAGACCGCAGAAGTCACGTGTACCAAGATTGATAAATCCGAATTATCCAATCATGGTACTAAACAATTGCCATGTGTACAGGTTATCACATGCAATTAAATACAATTATTAGATATAGACTGTGTGATATTTAATATCACATTATTCAATGCAATAAACTAATTGCCCGATTAATAAATTGACTAAATAGCTAAAACATTGAGCACACACGTTCTTGACAAAATTACATAACAAGTAGCAAGTGTTTAAATGTTTTATATATAAAATATATATGTTTAAATACATAAAGTTTTCCCACAGAATTCTGGCGTTTAAGTTATTAACTAATAGTCACCAAACGAAAATCAGTCCATCACGAAAAGTTCAATGCACGACTGCCAAGGGCTGCTAAACAAGATGACCGGTCGCCGCTCCTTCATGCTTTGTTGACGTGGTAACTTCTGACGGTGCTGGACAGGAGATACTCTAACTTCGAGTTCTGAAGATTGTGCGTTGATTCCCAGTTTATATAGGCATCTGAAGACGTGTGCAACAGAATGCACTCCACAAGAACATCGTGCAGAACTCATAACTTACGATGTAAATTAATTCGCCGACCAATCAAATCATTCCAAAAACGAAAAGCCACCAGACAGGTGCTCCACAGATCACGGTCTGGCTATACGAACAGACAAAAACAAAATGTCAGCCACCTTGCCGAACACATGTTTGCTCTCCAGGTAAGTCATTATTTTATTATTTCAGCACGCCGTCGTTGTTTAAACACATGATAGGACATAATGAGATATGTCCGCCACAGTTATATTTTATTTTCTCCAGCCAGCGAAACACATAATCTTCCATATTTTTACTTGAATTTTCACCCGACGATAAAAACGTCCATATTACATAACCCAAAGCCAGATTTAACTTAAAACCAGATTATCATAACAACTGGAACAAGTGTTTGGCTGGCGATTAGCAAGACGTCTTTATACAACACGTACCTGGCAAAATTCACTCCACCCCCACACCACCCCACCCCGCGATACACACAGATGAGATCCCGTATACAAATCTCACCTGCATCCCCGCTGTACTGACCAATTGTCAACCGGAAGAAGTCTTGTGCTGAGGTCAGAGAGAAGTTGTTATACTGAGCAAACCTGGTCTGTCCGTCAAAGTCTTCCAAGTCAATTCTCAGATCATGGAGACCCTGGCTGGTTATATGATGAATGTTTAAGTTTCCTATAGGATATAGTAAATCGAAAAACAAACTTGTATTATTACTGAACGTTTATGGCAATATGCATGTCAGTTCACCCAACAGACACACAGTTCACCCGAACAGACGCACAGTTCACCCGAACAGACAACTGGTCTAGGTGAAGAATTTTAGTTCAGCTTCTTTATTTCGGAGAATAGCATAAAAATCGTGACACACACCTTACACATAAAAATTCCATTATTAAAATAGATGTACATTCACAAGTACACATAAACAGTCATCAGACACATATAAATACACTCTGCTGGCTGGTTCTTCGGTGATAACCAAAACTATTGTCACAGTGCAACACTTAGCTATATTCAAATGCAATTCAAATAATTAGCTGTACATGTACGATTCATTTAATTATTATTCAGTCACCTGCCATTTGTGCAATAATGTAACTTTTAGTTAATTAGTGGCTAGCAATCAGACCAGCTTGTTTGAAACTATTGATTTTAAGTGTTATTCAGTCACCTACAATAATGTAGCTTTTAGTTAATTAGTGGCTAGCAATCGGACCAGCTTGTTTGAAACTATTGATTTTAAGTGTTATTCAGTCACCTGCAATAATGTAGCTTTTAGTTAATTAGTGGCTAGCAATCGGACCAGCTTGTTTGAAACTATTGATTTTAAGTGTTATTCAGTCACCTGCAATAATGTAGCTTTTAGTTAATTAGTGGCTAGCAATCAGACCAGCTTGTTTGAAACTATTGATTTTAAGTGTTAACAGCTAAGGACTATAAATCATAGCAATTATGTGTCCAAAAATATATGTATCTTATAAATATTCGTTATCTATACATGGAAGAGAGACCCATGGAGAGCAGCTCTGCTGTTCATACCCTTGAGGTTCTCAGTCGCGATGTCAACTCTATCGGGATACCTGTGTGTCATTCACCCAAGAGCTGACCCTAACCCTTGAGGTTCTCAGTCGCAATATCAACTCTATCGGGAGACCTGTGTGTCATTCACCCAAGAGCTGACCCTAACCCTTGGGGTTCACAGTCGCGATGTCAACTCTATCGGGAGACCTGAGTGTCATTCACCCAAGAGCTGACCCTAACCCTTGAGGTTCTCAGTCGCAATGTCAACTCTGTCGGGAGACCTGAGCGTCATTCACCCAAGAGCTGATACCTACATCATCTGTATAACCACTTTATTAACCATGATTCATGGTGGAAAGAACATTAGGAACCTGCAAGTCAACTTCTCATGTAACATTCCGGTAGAACAACACAAAGGAAAACCCTACATTGTGTTAATACTTTGGAAGTTTCCAGAGTTCAATAATCTATCCACAGCAATTCCAATGGATGGCTGGTTTGATTGTTCACCAAAGGCGCTCGAATAATTGGTTAAAACAACACAAAGGGAAACCACACACTGTAAACATTTTGGAAATCATCTTTCAAAGTTTCCAGAATTAAATAATCCATCAATCTAATTAAAATTAGCTCCACTATTACATGTGGATCTAACAGCAGCCAGTTGGAGCTCATGTCCACCAATCAAAACCTTACTTGCAGAATCATGCCAGTGATTTAAAAATAATTTGAAAACATTCCGAATTATCCTGAGGGTATACGACGTTCCGTGTGAATTATGAATGCCTTAAAACATATTTTATTTTATAAAAATAAATAATTTATAATGTAAAACTGAAGACTGATTTATATATATATATATATATATATATATATATATATATATATATATATATATATATAAAAATAATGTTTAATGTAAAATTGAAGACTGATAACCCATCCCGTACGTATTGGTATGGTTCGCTGTACTGCGGCCACTAAAATAGACTCGCCCGATATTTTTAGAATTTATATGCTCCCAAATAACGTTACAAAAGGCGAAGTGTGATTGCTCAATATTTAAATTATTATTTACACACGAAATGTTACCTGGATATTGGATATTAAAATTAGTTCTACTGGTCTAAATAAGGCATTCGTAATTCACATGAAACACATCATATACCCTCAGGATAATTCGGAATGTTTTCAAATTATTTTAAAATCACTGGCATGATTCTGCAAGTAAGGTTTTAATTCGTGGACATGAGCTCCAACTGGCTGTTGTTAGATCCACATGTAATAGTGGAGCTATTGTTAATTAGATTGATAATCCATTCACAGCAATTCCAACGGCTGATGTTAGATCCACATGTAATAGTGGAGCTATTGTTAATTAGATTGATAATCCATTCACAGCAATTCCAACGGCTGATGTTAGATCCACATGTAATAGTGGAGCTATTGTCAATTAGATTGATAATCCATTCACAGCAATTCCAACGGCTGATGTTAGATCCACATGTAATAGTTGCTATTGTTAAATAGATTGATAATCCATTCACAGCAATTCCAACGGCTGATGTTAGATCCACATGTAATAGTGGAGCTATTGTTAATTAGATTGATAATCCATTCACAGCAATTCCAACGGCTGATGTTAGATCCACATGTAATAGTGGAGCTATTGTTAATTAGATGGATAATCCATTCACAGCAATTCCAACGGCTGATGTTAGATCCACATGTAATAGTGGAGCTATTGTTAATTAGATTGATAATCCATTCACAGCAATTCCAACGGCTGATGTTCACTTAAGGTGCTTGAATAATTGGTAGAAGATTTTCTCTTTAGGCATCTGTCGCAACCATTGGTGCATGGATCTACAGCCCCGGAATATAGCTTCACTTGAGATATAGTGCTCCTACCGGCAGTGGCTGTAGAATGGGGGTTTTCTCCTCTGTCGCAACCATTGGTGCATGTATCTACAGCCCCGAGATATTGCTTCACTTGAGATATAGTGCTCCTACCGGCAGTGGCTGTAGAATGGGGGTTTTCTCCTCTGTCGCAACCATTGGTGCATTGATCTACAGCCCCGGGATATAGCTTCACTTGAGATATAGTGCTCCTACCGGCAGTGGCTGTAGAATGGGGGTTTTCTCCTCTGTCGCAACCATTGGTGCATGGATCTACAGCCCCGGGATATAGCTTCACTTGAGATATAGTGCTCCTACCGGCAGTGGCTGCAGAATGGGGGTTTTCTCCTCTGTCGCAACCATTGGTGCATGGATCTACAGCCCCGGGATATAACTTCACTTGAGATATAGTGCTCCTACCGGCAGTGGTTGCAGAATGGGGATGTTCATATTATCGCACTTCGTAGAGCGCTGCTCTCCCATACAAAACATTTGATCATTTGGAATGGTAGAGCATAATACATTCCACTTCTAACACAAAAGATGAAATAGACAACACACCTTTCTTTAACTATTTTATATTTAAAGATCGACTCCTACAAATTAGTTTTTAAAAATACTTAATATATTATAATTAATATTTAATTGAAATCTTTGATAATTAATAATTTAACACCTGGTTACATATTCCCCTCCCCGAGGTAAATGCGCATGTGTGAGAGGTAAAGGCTGACATTTTTGTTGCTCTATATGTTTTTGCGCTTTTTTATTAGTGTAAGTTAGTTTTTTAGTCTGTTTGAGAGATATCTCTGTGCTCATAGTCTTCCAAAGCTTGGCTAGAGTTAGTGCAGACACAAGAAAAAAAGGACTTTGGATGCTCTGCTTCATGTGATGACGATGGATATTGCCTCCTCACAAGATTTCGTGAACTCAGTAATGGCGGAAGAAAGCACGAGAAAGGTGACCCAGAGCGTAGTGAAAGAAAATCATCCGTCTGAGAGCCGAAAACGACATTTCACAGTTGCCGATGATGTTACGGAAAATCTCAACAAGAAAAAGAAAAGTGAGCAATGTGATGAATCCGAAGAAACTAAAATTCTGAACATTTCCCACAATGTGTAAAAAATGTCAGTGATGTGTTGAAAGCCATCAAGGACCTCACTGTTTATTTCGACACTAAGTTTGATAATATTGAAGAAAGACTTCTAACAAACATGAAAAGTGCAATAGATAATGGCAATTAGAGGCAAAGTGTAAACAGAGAGATGACGTCACTTAAAGGCAATCATTCAAAGGTGAAGGATGATCTTGGCCGAGATATTGCAGAATTAAGACATAGTCTGTCTTATTCTGATGCTGTGAGAACCGATAATACCGCTTTAAACATTGTTATAAAGAACCTGCCTGAATCAAGTGCGGAACATATAGTAAACAAAGTGAATGGGTTAATAAAAAATGGCTTGAAAATTCGCGATATACAAGTTGAAAGTGCAGAAAGAAAAGAGAATCGAAACAACAGATATCCAGGAGTGATTGTTGCCAAATGTAAATCGATCGATGATAAAAAGGCTATCCTGCTTGCTAAACAGAAACTGAGAGACAGTAAGAATTTCAAGGATATATACATTACAAGTGACAAGCCGGTTCATCAACGCATTTACGAGTCAAATATGAAAGTGTTGGCAGATACCATAGGCAAGGATCAGCTGAGATTGACAGGAGGGCGCTTATACAGAGCTGAAGGCAACTACAGGCGCGAAACATGGGGCAGAGACAGTGACCGCAGGAGTTACAGAAACAACAGACGTGAACAACGCACCCCGGATAGAAACCGCGACAGAGGTACACGTGCTTCTGTTGATCAGCATAGCCCAGGTGACAACGGAGTGCATTTCAACCACCGAGAGCGTCGGAACAGCGATGCACATGCTTCTGTTGATCAACACAGCCCATGTGACCGTGGCTGGCAGACCAATCGTCGAGACCGGCGTCAGCACGAACGTGCAGGTTCGCATAATCAGAGCAGAGGTCTACCTAGGTCAGCCAATCAGAATTCGCAATAGGTACCATGTGGGTTTTGGAATGTTGGGGGTTGGTCAAGTGATCCACCTTCAGAGAACTACCAGTTACGTGAATCATGTATTCTTTCTTCTAATTTAGACATTATAGGTATTTGTGAAACGCATCTTATTGGTGACAAATCGCTAAATGTTAATGGCTATGTGTGGTTTGGCCAAAACAGAGTACAGCGTCATATTAAGGCTAAACGTGGGTCCGGTGGTATTGGGTTTTTAGTAAAAAGTGCATTGATTAAGTGTTTTAATGTTACCGTTTTAGATAATAGTTATGAGGGTATTTTATGGCTGAAGTTTGTTAGTAGGCTGAACCAAAATGATAGTTTTATTACATGTGTGTGTTATCTTCCACCGGACAATTCGTCAAGACCGGTTGATGCAACGGACTTCTTTGATACTCTTTTAATGCATATACATAATTACTATCGTCGAGGACTTACATATGTGTGTCGTGATTTTAACAGTAGATGTGGAGACCTCATTGATTATATTGAGGGTGTTGACGTTATACCTGCTAGTGACAGTATAGATGTTACAGTTAACGCTAATGGTCGCATGTTTATCGATTTCCTTATTAATGCAAATTGTTGTATGTTGAATGGAAGACATAACAAATTGAATGACTTTACTTTTCTAGCGTCGAGGGTTATCTCTGTTGTAGATTATTGTATCGGTCCTTATGAAACCCTACATCACTTTAGTAATTTTGAAGTGTTAAGACCGAACATTTTTGTAGATATAGCAGGCTGTGTTGGGAAATTTGACCCTAGTACAATTTTGAAATTAGATCATTCATTTCTAATCTGGGATGTGAGAGTTGATTTTGATGGTACCCCTGCATTATGTAATGAGTCTAATTATCTCTCCACCACCATAATAAAATGTGATACGTCCCAGATAAATGGGGATTTCTTCTCATAAGCAGATTGTTTACAAAATATCAACAGTATAATTGACAGATTAGAAGCATCCGATAAAGAACAGAATGATGTTGATGGTGCTTTTCATACGTTTGCCAAGTATGTCTTGGAGGATATGCATTCATCGCTACCAACTAGAACTTTTAAATATGATTCGATGAGACATAAGAAAAGTCGACGAAAAAAGGAATAGTGGAACGAGCATTTAGATAACCTATGGAAAGGTATGTGCCTAGCTGAGAAAAACTGGTGTAAATGTAACTGGCCGCAGAAAAAACGTCTTAAAGCTGTCTATGTAACTAAACGAAAATGCTTTGATAGGGCAACACAGCGAGCCAAACGGACGCACATTCGTAGAACTTTAGAAGATCTAGAACGTTTATGTGAGACTGATAAGCATGAGTTTTGGAAACAGATAGGGGAAGTAGGAGTAGGATGGGAAAGGAGATGGGCAATACCTATGGAGGTTACATTAGCAGATGGGTCGGTTAGTACAGAACAGGATGTTGTGCTAGAAATGTGGAAGAAAGCATATTCAGACCTGTTGAATTGTAATAAAGGCTCTGAGGAGATTGTAATATATCAAGAAAATGGTGATAGAATGACAGAAATGAATGTAGACATAACAGTAAGTGAGATACGAAAAGCCATGGTACAAGCTAAGAATGGAAAGTCCCCTGGTTTCGACGGTATCCCAGTCGAGGCACTCCGGGATCATAATTCAGTGTACTTCCTTCATAAACTTTTTAATTTGTGTTTTGATAAAGGTGTTTCCCCCACTGCGTGGGGAAAAGGAATCATCAACCCCATCCCTAAATCTACTGTTAATGATCAAAGAGACCCTATGTCTTATAGAGGTATTACACTAGCCAGTGCTACCAGTAAATTATACTGCAGTGTTTTGAACTCCAGGCTTATGCAATATACCGAAGACAATCCAATTATTAGTGATTGTCAAAATGGATTTATAAGGGGAAGATCCACAACAGAACACGTCTCAAGTGTAACATCTATAATAGAAACCAGAAAACGTATGAAGAAATCTACATATGTGGCGTTTATCGACTTTAGAAAAGCGTATGACTGTATAGATAGAAATATTCTTTGGACGAAGTTACTCGAGTCTAACTTCAAGGGTCGAATGTTTAATGCTATTGTCTCACTATATAAAAATGTAATACCATACCATCCACAGGATCGTCAAGACCCTTTTCGGCAACGACTACCGGAGTGTTATAACCATCCTCGCCGACCAGAGATGGAAGCACTTCATCCCCGCCTTTGCCGGTTCTCCGCTCATCAGTTCGCCGTAGGCCAACCTCCACACCCTAACGGCCTTAACGAGGCCACTCACGTGGACATATAGATTGGACTTTAAACATTTCGATCTTCGTTCAAAATTTTATGTCGAAATTACTTTTTTTTTTAAATATTATTAAATAGTCCGATCCTCTCTTCTTTCTCTTATTTATTTTTGGACTGTCCTTCTAAAATGCTCCAAATTATATAAATATTCGGCCGAGCAGTCAATTCTTTTCTTCTTTTTGTTTTGGCTTGTAAATTGTTTTTGTTTTTTGTTTTTTAAATTATAGTATTAACCTTTTTACTAATTGCTATTTTCAAAATTCTGCCCATTTTCAACACTAACTTGAAATACTACCTTCTGTTAAATATAATACAGTTTGCTAACAGGGAAAAGGGGGAGTGCATGTTATATCTGTTCCGCAGCCCCAAATATACAATTTGAAGACTAATATTTAACCTAGACTATGTTTAATAAAAAATGTGGTGTGTCCATTAAGGCGTAAGGGGGTGGGGGGTTTCCCATAATTATTTTTTGGATAAAAGGAGTACAAATTAGTAAAAATAATTTAAAAAATTAAAAATGTTTAAAAAAAAATAGACTGGCCTACCTAATGTGTGTTGCCATGTTCCCGAAAACAGGTGTTTAGGCACAAGGCAGACTGAAATTGTATTTTCTTCATTTGTTAAAATCTATATTTGATTATTCCTTTGTTAATCGGTCTATACTAGTTGGGTATCTGTTTTATAAGACCCAATAACCGATGTATTTTTCGTGCTGGGATGTCGTTAAACATCTAGTCTCTTCTATTCTAAGATGTAATATGTATGTAGGATGCATTTTCTTTTTTACACTAAGCATATCTGAAATTACTCACAAAAACACTAACAAAGGATGCTGTGATGGTGGTGTAATCAAATAGCCTAACTCAAATGAAATTCAAAATGCTGAAATTAAAGTAACGGGTAGGTGTAGCCTGTGTGGTGGCCATGAGTTTACCTTCTGTGAATCAGTATCTAGGTCAAGTGTCAAAATGACCATGGGGGGAAATTATGAATGCTGTTTTACTGAAACACTGATGTTGAATACCAAATTTAGAATGTGCTGACGTGTTGTAATACAAATATTAATTTTCTTTTCATTGTTGGTTATTCTAAAGAGACTGTAGAACTTCTTTTGCAATGTGGTATTTAATTAAATCCTTGAAGCATAACAGAACAAACTGTTTGTTTTTTGCTACAGACCCAAAACAAATGGACCACAACAATAAAATACTTTCCAAATTATAATCCGGAATTTATTTACATAACTATCTTGAAACCGGAATTTTTTTATTATTATTTTTTTTTTTTAAATATTTATTTAACCGGAAATTTTAATATTTGTTCAGTTTAGATATTACCTTTTAAATAAATGTTGTTGTTGTTGTTGTTTTTTGTTTTTTGTTGTTGTTTTGGTTTGTTTGTTTGGGTGTTGTTTTTTTGTTTTTGTTTTTTTGTTGTTGTTGGTTTTTTTTGTCTACTTAGACTATTTTGCAAAAATGTAGCAAAAAAACCCAACATTTTATTACCCATGTGTAAAGGTTTTGCATTGTCCCCCAAAGTCCTGCCTCCCCGGTAATATTATACCGGTATAAAACTGCCGGGGGGGGGGGGGGGGGGGGGGGCGGTTTATAAAATACCAGCATAAAGCTGGCGCCAGAGCAATAATATACCAGTGTTGTATTACCCCCTCCGGTATACCCCAAATTTTTCCAGAATTCTTAAAACGGAAACGTCATGTACCCAGTATATGGTTATTGTAAGTGACGTCATTAGAATAGTTCAAACTTAGGCATATTATTACAACGCTTCGCCACATTAAAATAAAAACTGGTCTTTTAACCTTGACCTCTGCCAAATGTCTATAACAAGCAGAAAATGGTATCTTTTTAGTTTTCATAATTTTGGAAAAAATCATTGGCGGATCCGGGGGGGGGGGGAGGGGGAGGGGGGATCACAGAGGTCCCGTGACCAACCCTCATCCTTTAATGTGACCTTTTTATGAATTCATCATCCACAAAACAAAGATCATTGGCGGATCGGGGAGGGGGGTCACAAATTTCCGTACCACCCCCCCCCCCCCCCACACACACACACATGTACTTTGATGTGCCCTTTTCAAATGGCTTTTTAGAAATTATTATTCATCATCCACTAAGCAAAGTAAAGAGTCAAATTTACGACAATGTATCATTTTTCATATCGGACACTTCGCTTTATGTCGTAAGTCGTATTTTCACGTTCGCTAATTTTCGGCAATTGCTGACAACAGTTACTCATTCGGAAACAGTTTTCCCCGCTTTGAAATTAAAAAAAACAAAAAAAAACAACCACAAAAACCCCAAACATACCACACCAGTGCCGAACTTTGCCGAACTCGATGGGTTGAAAGGCATGACGCATTTGAAGTAATGACGGATGCTTAGACGAGATGAGAACTTCACCGAAGGATTGGAATCGTGACACCATCAATGGTGCTGGTTGATATTTTCTTGCAATGACACAATTCGAATTCATCATGACACTCATTGTGGCAATGTCCTGCGTGGCATGCATACTAATCTTGACCGTCTGTCTTCAGGGCAGATCAGTTGACATTGTGAAAGGCTACCAACATATTATTTCCGTTCAAAGTGTGCGTGACGATGTCAAGAAATTCAGCAAACATTGGTGCAACAAAGCTGTTAAATTGGCTAATAGCATTTCTGTCGGTCCAATGGTTCCGAGAAGCTGTTATGTACAACAACGTCGCCGCAATGCGCCTGCCCTGAACCAAGAGGAATATTACAGAAGAAACCTCATTATAGCATAGCATAGCTTAGCTTAGCATAGCATAGTATAGTATAGTATGGTACACCGTATCTGGATGACAGCTAGCCCGAGTACTCTGACTGTAAGAGAGCTAGACGGACATTTGGACATAAATACGCGCTCATCACAGTCAGAGACCAAGCTATGTATTTTTTTTGGCAATTGCCGACAACCAAAAAGCTGTCAAAGACTTCCGCTCTAAAACACAACAATCCTATGTTTGACGTCAAATACATTTACATCGACCATTTTCGAGTTGCTTAATTAAAAAAAAAAAATCAGATATCAATCACTAATAAACACACTACAGAAAGAAACCCGACAGCACTCACATTCAGCTAAGCTTCGGCAAACTCCGGACAGCAGAATTCTAAGTTCGCTGACCTATATCGTGACGTTGCGTCACATGATCGCCCACTCAACCATTCCGTCTTCCAGGGGCCGTCTCAAAAAGACAAGCGACCAGCCTGACAAGGCAAGGCCTCCACCTTCACAGGCACCGTCCCCCTCCGACTCGGAAGCCGTCTGGAAAGTTCAGATCGGGAAAATCAGGTCCGGCTTCCTGAAGTTCGTGCAGGGGGACACCTCGGATCCGGCATTACTGATGGGCGGACTAGTGGAACCAGAGCTGAAACAACTGCCTGATGGAAGCGCTTACGAGCTACACACCATCAAGTCTACAGCCGGCAAGACGGGGTTGGTACTAACTCAGCGCCGAGAAGGAGTCTACCGACAAGCGGTCCTAGTTAGAGAGATGGATAGCCATACCATCCACAGGATCGTCAAGACCCTTTTCGGCAACGACTACCGGAGTGTTATAACCATCCTCGCCGACCAGAGATGGAAGCACTTCATCCCCGCCTTTGCCGGTTCTCCGCTCATCAGTTCGCCGTAGGCCAACCTCCACACCCTAACGGCCTTAACGAGGCCACTCACGTGGACATATAGATTGGACTTTAAACATTTAGATCTTCGTTCCAAATTTTATGTCGAAATTACTTTTTTTTTTAAATATTATTAAATAGTCCGATCCTCTCTTCTTTCTCTTATTTATTTTTGGACTGTCCTTCTAAAATGCTCCAAATTATATAAATATTCGGCCGAGCAGTCAATTCTTTTCTTCTTTTTTTTTTGGCTTGTAATTTTTTTATTTTTTTATTTTTTTAAATTATACTATTAACCTTTTTACTAATTGCTATTTTCAAAATTCTGCCCATTTTCAACACTACCCCCCCCCCCCATGTTGTTGATTTACGGGGCGTTACGGGGGGGGGGGGTAAATAACTTCAGTTTGGTTTGACGTAATAATACAGCTGCTACCCCCCCCCCTACCCACCCCCCCTCCCCAAAAACAAAACAAAAATCCTGCACTTTTGAGTAGAAGTATGATAGTTGACAATTATATCTTGATCCATTAAGAACAAATTTGGATATTGATCCAACTCAGCAGCAAACCATGGAGCCCGTGGCGACCATTTTGAAAAATGGCAGCCAATCCAATTCTTTAATCTCAAATAACAGCTAAACTATTCCAGTTGGGTGTCATGCATGTATTGAACACTTATAGGAAGCCATGTATTGAACACTTATAGGAAGCCATGTATTGCCGATCCATTTATGACGTTGAAATGATCTTAAAGGATTTGTGAACAGCGTCTAAATATTGTAATTGTGTAAATATATGATGCCAAATATAACTAAAAAAATAATTTACAAAATATATAAAAATTATTTCACTACTTAAAAGCAGTACAATTCGTAATTCTGACATCGTTGGGAAATATGCATATTTTACCGGCAAAGATCGGCAATTTCCGTGATGACGTCAGAGACGCTGTCCAACCGTGAACCGCTATTCAATAGCCTATTGTTTGCCATTACAAAAGCGTGCTTTCTTCGAACAATACTGAGTTAAATTACGGAATTATCCTTTATAATATGGTTTATTGTGTGGCATGGGGATGTCAAAACCAATCAAGAAAGGGATCAGGAATCAGCTTTTTTTAGGTTTCCGCCGGAAGGTGATTCTAGAAGGAACATTTGGATCCATCGGTGTCAGAGAGGTGAGAAGGGATGGACACAAAAATGTACAAGTCGGTTGTGTTCGGCACATTTCGAAAAGGATGCTTTCGCTCGGGACCCGGTTGAATTGGCTAAGATGGGATACAGCAATGCAAGAATCTCGTTAAAAGGCACTGCTGTCCCGACTGTATTTACCAACAGGGAGTTTGTTGAAAATTCGGTAGAGATGCCGATTCGCCGCCCTAGGTCTGCTTTCCAGAAAAGACGCAATGCCGAGGTAAGTTTACCGATTTTAATGACAGTATTAGTTATGAAAGATTGTTTTCATTTTTTTTCTTTCTTTTAACAAACATTTCTTGCACCCAAGAGACTTTGTTGAGAGTGAACATTTAATTATTTCAGTTCAGCTATAGATTATTATATACGACAACAGGCTGGTAGGTACTGGGTTCGGATCCCAGTCGAGGCATGGGATTTTTAATCTGGATACCGACTCCAAACCCTGAGTGAGTGCTCAGCAAGGCTCAATGGGTAGGTGTAAACCACTCAACTAAATGATACTGCCAATATTCATGTCTAATAGTAGATGGGTGCCGACTACAGATAACAATTCTGCAGAAAAAACAGTGATTGCATTTCACATAGATACTAAGACAGCTTACATAGTTAAACCAATGCCCTATTAAAAATATTGCAGAAAATGTAACTTTAAAACAATAAAGAATACAGTTTTAACAACTGCAGTACATGTATGAAGTAAATCACTAAAGAGGTAAACACTGACCTGTGTGTTAGGAGACGTATAACATTTGAAATTTTGTTTGGTATCCTCATATCAAAATAAATTTTAAAAATAGTAAAACATTCATTAGGCCCTAGCCAAATGACTTCCACCCACTCCTACCAAATAGTTTTACAAGCAACAAATATATATATATATGGGTACTTGTTTTTTGGCTAAAAACCCTCCCCTAAAATAAAACAAATTAAATCCCCATGTCCAAATAGCACGATCCTGTAGCGTAAAACATATCGCCATACATTGTATTTTCGCAAAAGGGAAAATTTCTGACATCCTACAAGATTGTGGAAAAACAGTACATTTCTTTTTTTTTTATAGAAATACGATAATTTACTGCAACAATATATACATGACATACATGGCCTTGTAGAAATAAGTAGTTAATTAGAACGTCATTAAAAAAAAAAATAATAATAATTCCTACCAGTTTATGTTTCCAACACGGTTTTCCATACCGTCGTTGGTTTCGTGCTCGCTATCACTTTCATCTTCGCTCTCAACAGCTCGTTCGTGGGCCAAAGGCTCGAACTGGTACGGCTGTATGTCCAGGTGAAAGTTTTCTTCCCACCGTTTTGCCATTCAGAAATAATCGCGGAAATTAAAGTGCTACTAATCAGCGGTTATTGGATGGCAAACGCACAGTTATATCGACACTTGGTCACAGATGAAATCCGCTGTCGCCACATGGCTACTCTCAGGGTTTCATCGGGGGGGGGGGGGGGGGGGGGGGGCGGAGATGATTTAACAAAATCATGGGGGGGGGGGGGGATATCCCACCCATCAATTTGCAGAGCAGTGTTTTTTTAAGGTCATTTTTAGCTCTTGGCATAACATTTTCTAAGAAAATGCTAGATAGAGAGAATATGTTAATTAGCAAATATTAATTATCTAGCTGTTTTGCATGTGTTTGGCTTGGGAAAAACAATTGTATACAACTGATTTTATTTCACAAGATACATGAACAGTAACGATAATTTGTGATTGCACGTAGAGAAACTGAAGGACGCAGAGAAGTAAATCAACCAATGAGCGTTAGGTTGTGTACGAATGTAGGACGCTGTTAATGCAGCTCATTTTGAAAAAAACAAAAACAAAACCCATTGTGGTTTGCAATTGAGTGAGAAATTTGATTTTTGACAATAATTGCACCTGCATATGT
>NC_054710.1:51853865-51927927 GCF_016097555.1 Gigantopelta aegis
CTACTACTACTACTGTTACAGTTATTATCAATTAATATCATATACAAGTAAATACATGCTCCATGTATTATTATACGTTATTATTCCATCATCCTGTAAACCATATTGTCATGTTTATTCTATTTTAGTCCTGACTCTGGTATATTTTTCTTTTAGAGAGTTAACTTAAGTTTTCTTGTTCTATATGCCATGGCCTTCAGACAAAGTTTGGCTTACACTTCCAGGTTTAGTACGTTTTCTCAGCAGAGCACATTTATGGTTTTCGGTTTGCCGCCAAAAGGCTAAAATGACGATATTTGAGTTTCAATGCAATAAATAATTATTTTACAGCCGTAGATGATTCATTTTGATTTATTTCAATTGTGTAGGTGTTACTGACTATATTTTAGCATTATTCATTGCCATAAACCTGGGTTAGTGGTCAAAATGACCTTATTTTACATATTTGTACTAGGAAATCGCTTTCGATTTGAAAGTAGCTCAGTCTAATGACTTCTCAGTTAACCAACACTGTAAGCAGAGTTCCACAAATTATTAACGTGGACTTATTATGTACACCCAACTCAGGTTTATGGCAACGAATAATGCTCAAATATAGTCAGTAATTTAATACTGATAATTCAGAACGAGTGACACTCTATAAGAAGGTTAGCTACCAGTAGCTCATGCATTACGAGTTTTGTTACCTGCTTTTGGGACATATTAAACTGTCCTTATTAAAATTAAAACAGCAACAACGAAAACTTAGTTACAGTCAATTGCTATTAAGTTGGTATTCGAATGTTTCCCCGCCATTTTCATAGAATATCGGAATACCATATTTGAAAGCAAAGACCGAAAACTAATAGCCAACTGATCGATCGTTTTATCGGTGGAAGCAATCAAATTAATCCGAAACACATTTTATTAAAATTGGATTTTTAAAAAATTAAACGTTCGATGACAAGCACGGAGCAGGGCGATTATGTTGAACTAGTGAATAGTTGCCAGTCTCTGGAGTGTCGTCTTAAAAGACGTGTGTCATAAAGCGAACAAAATAACACAATATGATGTTGAGCATTTTACTAATTACATAATGTTTACATTGAATAATACATGTAGTAATTAATGGAATAGTCTGATATCATAAAACAGAATACATAATATATACTCTTCAAAAAAAGTATGATAATGTAGGAAATAACAGCGAATTAAAGAAGTATCAAGAGGTATCACTGTCTTAGGAATAGAATCAATAGATGCATGATACTAATGAAGGAATTGGGAAGACATGACAACCGACAATTCATGTTGGCAGCAGACTGTATGGCTGCAAACGACCTTGCAAAAAAATAGGGATGACATGTGAAAACTGGACGTTCATGTCTTGTGATCAGTAATGGATAATACTCTTACGATTCGTCAAATATTCGTTTATTAGACGTGATATGCTACGTATCAATCTACAAATGACGATTTGAGGAAGTCTATTCCACTCCTATTGCAGCACCTGGCCAAGTTCAGCTGAAGTAGCTGGCTGCAGTTTACGTCGGCGTACACGACTCCCAATCATGTCCTAGGCGTGCTCTCTGGGGGAAAGGTCGGGACTCATCGCTGGCCATTTCATTCTGGTAACGAGTTGCTGGTGAAGGTAGTTACTTGCGATATGTGCACGGTGCGTCCAAACATTGTCAGTTTGAAACACAAACCGTCTACCACCTCGGCAAGCAAACGGGACGACAATTGGTGCCAGTCTGTTATCCCTTTAGTACTGACCAGTGACCCTCCTTTGAACAATATGGAGTGATGCCAGTCTGTTATCCCTTTAGTACTGACCAGTGACCCTCCCTTGAACAATATGGAGTGGTGCCAGTCTGTTATCCCTTTAGTACTGACCAGTGACCCTCCCTTGAACAATATGGAGTGGTGCCAGTCTGTTATCCCTTTAGTACTGACCAGTGACCCTCCCTTGAACAATATGGAGTGGTGCCAGTCTGTTATCCCTTTAGTACTGACCAGTGACCCTCCCTTGAACAATATGGAGTGGTGCCAGTCTGTTATCCCTTTAGTACTGACCAGTGACCCTCCCTTGAACAATATGGAGTGGTGCCAGTATGTTATCCCTTTAGTACTGACCAGTGACCCTCCCTTGAACAATATGGAGTGGTGCCAGTCTGTTATCCCTTTAGTACTGACCAGTGACCCTCCCTTGAACAATATGGAGTGGTGGTGCCAGTCTGTTATCCCTTTAGTACTGTGACCCTCCCTTGATATGGAGTGGTGCCAGTATGTTATCCCTTTAGTACTGACCAGTGACCCTCCCTTGAACAATATGGAGTGGTGCCAGTCTGTTATCCCTTTAGTACTGACCAGTGACCCTCCCTTGAACAATATGGAGTGGTGCCAGTATGTTATCCCTTTAGTACTGACCAGTGACCCTCCCTCCCTTGAACAATATGGAGTGGTGCCAGTCTGTTATCCCTTTAGTACTGACCAGTGACCCTCCCTTGAACAATATGGAGTGGTGCCAGTCTGTTACCCCTTTAGTACTGACCAGTGACCCTCCCTTGAACAATATGGAGTGGTGCCAGTCTGTTACCCCTTTAGTACTGACCAGTGACCCTCCCTTGAACAATATGGAGTGGTGCCAGTCTGTTATCCCTTTAGTACTGACCAGTGACCCTCCCTTGAACAATATGGAGTGGTGCCAGTCTGTTATCCCTTTAGTACTGACCAGTGACCCTCCCTTGAACAATATGGAGTGGTGCCAGTATGTTATCCCTTTAGTACTGACCAGTGACCCTCCCTTGAACAATATGGAGTGGTGCCAGTCTGTTATCCCTTTAGTACTGACCAGTGACCCTCCCTTGAACAATATGGAGTGGTGCCAGTCTGTTATCCCTTTAGTACTGACCAGTGACCCTCCCTTGAACAATATGGAGTGGTGCCAGTCTGTTATCCCTTTAGTACTGACCAGTGACCCTCCCTTGAACAATATGGAGTGGTGCCAGTCTGTTATCCCTTTAGTACTGACCAGTGACCCTCCCTTGAACAATATGGAGTGGTGCCAGTCTGTTATCCCTTTAGTACTGACCAGTGACCCCCCCCCCCCCTTGAACAATATGGAGTGGTGCCAGTCTGTTATCCCTTTAGTACTGACCAGTGACCCTCCCTTGAACAATATGGAGTGGTGCCAGTATGTTATCCCTTTAGTACTGACCAGTGACCCTCCCTTGAACAATATGGAGTGGTGCCAGTATGTTATCCCTTTAGTACTGACCAGTGACCCTCCCTTGAACAATATGGAGTGGTGCCAGTCTGTTATCCCTTTAGTACTGACCAGTGACCCTCCCTTGAACAATATGGAGTGGTGCCAGTCTGTTATCCCTTTAGTACTGACCAGTGACCCTCCCTTGAACAATATGGAGTGGTGCCAGTCTGTTATCCCTTTAGTACTGACCAGTGACCCTCCCTTGAACAATATGGAGTGGTGCCAGTCTGTTATCCCTTTAGTACTGACCAGTGACCCTCCCTTGAACAATATGGAGTGGTGCCAGTCTGTTATCCCTTTAGTACTGACCAGTGACCCTCCCTTGAACAATATGGAGTGGTGCCAGTCTGTTATCCCTTTAGTACTGACCAGTGACCCTCCCTTGAACAATATGGAGTGGTGCCAGTATGTTATCCCTTTAGTACTGACCAGTGACCCTCCCTTGAACAATATGGAGTGGTGCCAGTCTGTTATCCCTTTAGTACTGACCAGTGACCCTCCCTTGAACAATATGGAGTGGTGCCAGTCTGTTATCCCTTTAGTACTGACCAGTGACCCTCCCTTGAACAATATGGAGTGGTGCCAGTCTGTTATCCCTTTAGTACTGACCAGTGACCCTCCCCCCCCCCCCCCTTGAACAATATGGAGTGGTGCCAGTCTGTTATCCCTTTAGTACTGACCAGTGACCCTCCCTTGAACAATATGGAGTGGTGCCAGTATGTTATCCCTTTAGTACTGACCAGTGACCCTCCCTTGAACAATATGGAGTGGTGCCAGTCTGTTATCCCTTTAGTACTGACCAGTGACCCTCCCTTGAACAATATGGAGTGGTGCCAGTCTGTTATCCCTTTAGTACTGACCAGTGACCCTCCCTTGAACAATATGGAGTGGTGCCAGTCTGTTATCCCTTTAGTACTGACCAGTGACCCTCCCTTGAACAATATGGAGTGGTGCCAGTCTGTTATCCCTTTAGTACTGACCAGTGACCCTCCCTTGAACAATATGGAGTGGTGCCAGTATGTTATCCCTTTAGTACTGACCAGTGTCCCTCGCTTGAACAATATGGAGTGGTGCCAGTCTGCTATCCCTTTAGTACTGACCAGTGACCCTCCCTTGAGCAATATGGAGTGGTGTTCAGTATGTTATCCCTTTAGTACTGACCAGTGACCCTCCCTTGAACAATATGGAGTGGTGTTCAGTATGTTAACCCTTTAGTACTGACCAGTGACCCTCCCTTGAACAATATGGAGTGGTGCTCGGTCAGTCATAGTGATGCCACTCCACATCATAACTTAACCACCACCAAATCTGTCGTTTGTCCTGAGGTTGACGTTTGCTTGGCGTTCATTTTGACGTCGCCATACGCTATCGCACCTGTCCAAGAAGTCCAGAGTGAATCTGGATTCTTCAGAAAATATTACACGATACCATCGACGATTTCCCTAGTTTGTACGCTGTGTACACCATGTTGAGCTGCATGTAGACGGTGTTTAATCCTCGGACCCGTTACACGGACCCCAGTAGTCTGGTGTCACTGCAGCGGTTTCGTAAAACCTGGTTTCTGATTAATCACACCTGGACTCGTGTAGTTGATCTGGCACGCCCTGCCCGGGGTCGATCATCAACATTTTGGGTCTGATGGTATCTGTTTCATATTCTGCAGATCGTCGCATCACTAATTCAAAGACAAATAATGCATAGCATCCAAATAACAAAGGTTAAGTGATCATGAAATTCAGCAAAATTAACGGTAGTAATCACTCAAAGAGATTTATCGACCGTTCTGCGAAGTGCAAAAATCGCGAATGACTCCCTCCCTACACACGTGTATGAGGCTACTGCATATTGCACGTTCACATTTTCGGCTGTGTTTGGGTGTTAGTTTTTTGGTTCAAATGTAGGAGACTTTAGTTTCCATCTCCGTTCTTCAGTCTGTACCTGTCTGTCTGTCTGTCCGTCTTTCCCACATATCATTTTCCAATTTATTTCACCATGCCTTGATATAGTGAGTTTCTTAATAGCTTTTTCAGGTACTATTACAGATCAAGTATGACTGATGGCGATTCACTCATTGTTGCAGTAAGGAGATATGGACATGTGTTTTCTAGATTTTATTTTTGCAATACCTGAAGATATTGAGATGACATTTTGTATATATTGCTCGTATCGTGTACTGTTACAGATCAAGTTTAACTTACATGGTGATTTATCCATTCTTCGCCGTTATGGCACGTGAATTTAGGAGATACGAACATCTGTTGGGCCCGGTAGGGGACATGTAGTGCCTTTCAGTACTGTCAGAATGCTTCTTCATTCATTCAGTCGTTCGTGTTTTCATTCATTCGTTCATGCTTTCTTTTAACAAAACCCCAGAGATTCTTTTTAATGTTTTAATGTATGTTGGGTTTTTGTTTAGGTAACACAAATATACATCGTTTTACCAGCCACGGTCACTATGATCTGAGAATTGACTTAGAAGACTTCGATGGTAACACTGCCTATGCACTTGTACAAACACGTTCTCCCTGGCTTCAGAGCAAGACTACTTCAGGCTGAATGTGGGAGGATATAGCGGAAATGCAGGTACAACTTGGGTTTTAATGTCTCTTTTGCTAGAATAATTCAGGATGCATTTGTGGTATATTTTATGCTGGAACAATTTTGTTTACATTTCAGGCATTTTCATAACTCTTATGCAATAGGGGCGGGATGTAGCTCAGTGGTACAGCGCTCGCCTGATGCGCGATCGATCTGGTATCTCCGTAGGTGGGATCATTGGGCTATTTCTCGTTTTAGCCAGTGCTCCACAACTGGTTTAGTCCATCAGGTCAGATGGGAATTTTAGCCAACCGGTACCAAAGAGCTGACCAAGCTCTTTTGGTATCGTTGGAAAGGTATACATCCCAGGAGTTCGTTTCTGCCTGATAGCAAGCTGAATACAGTAGCTCAAGTATTGTACGCCATGTCGAACACACACCCTATCAAAATAACGAAAACAATCTACTTGTTGAATAATCTTTAAATATAAGTACTCAATTTGTGTGTGTGTGTGTGTGTGTGTGTGTGTGTGTGTGTGTGTGTGTGTGTGTGTGTAAAACAGAATCATCAAACTATAAGGTTAGTTGGATGCAGTATGTCAGGAAATTTCTCTCTCTCTCTCTCTCTCTCTCTCTCTCTCTCTCTCTCTCTCTCTCTCTCTCTCTCTCTCTCTCTCTCTCTCACACACACACACACACACACACACACACACACACACACTCGCGCGTGCGAGCCAACGGGCGGGCAGGTGTTCGGGTGTTTGTGTGTGTCATGCTGCATTCAACTAACCTTATAGTTTGAAGATTCTGTTTTAATTTACTAAATGATTATATTTTTAAAATAAAATAATGTATTCAACTTGTATTTTATCTTTAACCCGGGAGTGATGGTTATCCTACAGTCAGTACAAGGAGTATATTTATAACATCCCGTAAATGGATACCCTGAGAAGTGGCAGTTGTGCTATAGATGAGATGGCTAAAAGCGATTTTACCCAAATATCTTCTGACTCTCCCTTGTGCAGAGATATGCTTTTGCTTACAGAAAACGGTTTCACACTCTATTTTAATTAAATACTAGGACTTAACCTACATTTAGTAAATATTCTTGAATATTCATGATGTTTGTGAATGTGTTTATGAAATAAGATCATCCAATGCATCGATGCCTTCATCAGCAGTGAATGAATGAATGTTTAACGACACTCATCACCAGTGATGCTGGTTACTAGAGTTTCGTATTTTGTAGAACATTTCAAGTCATTTGATAGACATGTGCAGTTAGGCAGAACACAAGACCGCGAGCATTTACAGGCCATCATAGTAAGAAGAGTCTCGGGAGCGGGTGCCCAATTGACCCAGTTAATTTCCAACGGCTGTTTCTTCCCTGTTGCGTTAACTCTCCATCCTTTGCCATTGATGTTGGAACGTTGTCGTTGGCTTTTAAACTCCTCCTCCAGACAGCTTCTTGATAATTAGCTTGCATGGTATGTGTTCGCAAAGCATCATGACATGTTGGAAGTTGGTGAGGATCAATCTGCTACTTCTTCGCCAATAATACCAGGTGTTGAAATTTGTTGCCGGGTGTTGTTGTTGTTGACGACACAGATGTCATCTGCCATTGAAATCCATGTTAAGTGGCCCAACTTCAAATGAAGATTGCCAATAGAACGGGGTCTCGTTGGCACTAACAACATACACCATTGCGAACATACATTATATAAGCATTGATTTTCACTCCAAAATTGAGAACATTTCCATCTCAGAATGTTGCTATATGACCACATCTGGCTGTAGTACCAGTCCGAACAGGTGGTTCATTAACCGATTCACTCCGGCTGTCTCTTGCGCTATACACCCATATCCCAAAATGTCTATGCACAATATTACAACATAACATGGGCAAAATACAACCAGAAGGCTTACGATTAAACTTACATATTGTTTTAATTATTTCCCAATTCCAAGAAGTGAATATGTGAACTCTCATCCAGAAGTAAACTGTGTAGTGATACCTAAACGACGTGGATAGGCTTCCATTTTATAGCACATACCAGCTTTCAAGTTCCATTCTACACCCAGTTGCTGGAATGAAGACTGGATTAAAGGATCTGCCATAATGAAATTCAGAGCGTTGATCTTCCCACGCCCAGCAAATGTACTGTCACTGTCACAGCCTGTGAAATTGTTCATGCCTAAGAGTGCTTTTCAAACAGAACTCCCATGTACCATCGCTATGTTGTCAATGTCAGTATACCTAACTCTAACTCTTGTTCTGCATTGCATATAGAGGGTGAATGTTGTGTCTGTTTTGAAAGCGAGACAGAGCACTAAGACGTCGGTGTCATTACAGACTATCGCAACTGGCTGGAAGCCTTCTGCTGCTGCATAAGATACATGGAATATTATTCTGGAGTCTGCTTCTTATTGACTTGACTGCAGTTCAGGAACAACCACACAGCCAGCTTCAGTGATTTGATGGCACTGCTCATCAAATGTGACATAGTGTTTTACCATTTAATTTGCTGGCATTTTCTGGTTGGATACGGTCACTAATAGTGCAATTAATGAAGTTTGTTTTGTTTCGAGCGCTCACAAGACACTTTCGCCACTGGACTACTGTTTGTCTGGATGTGATATTCTTGTATTGTAGGTCACTATTTTGACCTCACATTAGCTGCCCAAGCATTTGATAGAAGTATCCCGGTATACACCATGTCACGATGTCAATGCGTTCACTATTTGCAGTTGATGCTTCATGGAGTGCTATGAACAAGATGGACGAGGACATTTCACCAAAGGTTTTGCGTTCTCCTTTTATTTTATTCACACGTAAAATTTCATCAATTATGCAAACTGAATGTCTTGGAATTGTTTCTGGCAGTGCTGCATTCTTCGCCAGAACAGATTTGCTAGTCTTGCTTAACATCCCATCAGCAGTAGCTAGACCAGGTAAGAGGGCCAAGAGGATATTCGAGAACTTTTCTCATCCCTCATTTCAATATCTCGTGTCTGTGCCATTAAGATCAAGGTACTAAACAAGTTTGTTGTTGATCTGAGCATCATTGTCTGACCATTTGTCTTGATTTTTGATCCTATATTGGTATGGGTGAATGTTTTTAACACAGCTTTTGGGAGAGGGTCATGGAATGTTACTGATGGAGGATCACTGGCAAGATGCTGTACCTTGATAGATATGTCATCAGCAATGTCCTTTGGAGTTAGAGTAACATTAAAGATGTTTTGTAAATCAAATGATTCTTGAAAAAGACTCATAAAATCATATATGACACCCACTATTGATGCAACTGAGTGCTCATCTTTCTTTATACACCGATTGCTCACTTCTGCCTTATGAAGATCACTCTGGCTCAAGCCCAGCATATCATAGAATATTCTAATATATCCACTCTAATATTCATCAGTCAGGTAGTACCGACTTACTGGCACTATTTCAGACTAAAACGGCAGGTTCAGCATGGTGTTTTGGTGTCCTTAGTGACAGTTTCTCCACATGTCTGATCAACTGGTATTTTCAACATGGAAGTGTCTGTACTATCTGGACAGAATGCACCTTCGATAAAAGTTTTTGAACATCGGGATAATTTCTTGGTAGCTGAGACATCTCTGTATAATATGCAACCAAATAACGTGCATAGATCAATACGTCATAGGTAAGCACTATGGGATGAGTGAACATACTAAAGTCATAGGTAGGTTCCAATCACCTTCTCGCGATGCTCGTATCAGCCGTGTGCCCAATTCTTTTGTTCTTTGTACAATAAAATATGTTTGCAATCAATCAGCCTCAGTGCAATGTCTCCTATCATGTCCATGTAGCTAACCCATTGGCCGTTCTCAGAAAATGCATATACTTTGAGACGTAATAGAGAAGATGATTCAGCTGTTGATTAGCCATGGTATTTTTGAAGACATATGGTGTTAGTTCATCATAGAAGTCTCTAATGACTTTTAGACCTGCTATAATTGTGGCAATGTGATTTTAATGATGTTCTAGCATCAATGGCATGAAACCTCTCCATGCCAAATGCAAGAGTGCTTCAAATAAATGAAGGGTCCACGGGAATAACATAAGATGTCACTCTTTTCACATTTTAAGATAATTGATTTTTAAAGTTTACAACTAGTAATGAAATTGTGAAATATTTATACCAAACAAGAAGTGTTTACCAACAACAGTTACTGGCCTACCATAATTATATATTTTATTGCATTGGGTTACTGTGACCGTGACATCGTAGGTTCTTCCCGTGGACCCTTCATCTGTGTATCCTTACACCTCAGTTATATTGTTGAGCATCCATAACAGCAGCTACTGAATCCCGAGGAAGCACACCAGATCCTACTTTACAACATATTAGTTTATTTTTAGGTGAGTACTTTGTAAGCAAACTTGTCTCCCCTTTAATGTCTTTGCGAACCATATCCACAAACCACCCCCACCCCACCTCCCTCACCCCTGGGCATACTTTATGTATGTCCCCTTAATATATTAATGTACACAATTCTTACCTTAATTACAATACGCAGTTCGTTATACATCACTGAATAAGCAGGGGGGGGGGGGGATTACAGTGGCATACAACGCTTATGCTACTACGTCCAGCTTGCTATCAGGCAGAAATGAACTCCTGGGATGTATACCTTTCTAACGATACCAAAACACCTTGGTCAGCTCTCTGGTACCGGTGGACCCCCTGGCCTGATGGACTAGTGTAACAAAGGTCGTGGTATGTACTATCCAGCATGTGGGATGGTGCATATAAAAGATCCCTTACTGCTAATTGGAAAGAGTAGCCCATGAAGTGGCGACAGCGGGTGTCCTCTCTCAATATCTGTATGGTCGTTAACCATATGTCCGATGACATATAACTATAAACAAAATGTGTCGAGTGCGTCGTTAAATGAAACATGTCCTTCCTTATGTAATAAGCAAAACTATCACGAGGTATAATTTTAATTAGGAGTTGTTTTAAGTTACAATATTCTAACAAGACTTCCTATATATGCATCCTAACAAAACATTGTTTACACGCTTGTGGTGTAAATGAGGAAACACGTAGATACAGTAGCCTGGACAGTAGTATAACAAGAGTAGACAAATGCACACACTCACAAAGACCCTGAAATAACAAAACGGGATTACTTAAAATGACACACATACAGAAATCTCAGTTATAATAAGTCTTAAAATTAATTATGTACTGCACATTGAGAATGAACCAATATACTAGCCAGTGTCAACACACTGACATTTTGAGCACAAGTATAACCTAACAGAATGAACTTATGTGAACAGTGTTTTAAAGTGCTATATGTTAGCCTATTTAAACCCAGTCTATCATTCATGTGAACACACTGACATTTTGAGCACAAGTATAACCTAACAGAATGAACTTATGTGAACAGTGTTTTAAAGTGCTATATGTTAGCCTATTTAAACCGAGTCTATCATTCATGTGAACACACTGACATTTTGAGCACAAGTATAACCTAACAGAATGAACTTATGTGAACAGTGTTTTAAAGTGCTATATGTTAGCCTATTTAAACCGAGTCTATCATTCATGTGAACACACTGACATTTTGAGCACAAGTATAACCTAACAGAATGAACTTATGTGAACAGTGTTTTAAAGTGCTATATGTTAGCCTATTTAAACCGAGTCTATCATTCATGTGAACACACTGACATTTTGAGCACAAGTATAACCTAACAGAATGAACTTATGTGAACAGTGTTTTAAAGTGCTATATGTTAGCCTATTTAAACCGAGTCTATCATTCATGTGAACACACTGACATTTTGAGCACAAGTATAACCTAACAGAATGAACTTATGTGAACAGTGTTTTAAAGTGCTATATGTTAGCCTATTTAAACCGAGTCTATCATTCATGTGAACACACTGACATTTTGAGCACAAGTATAACCTAACAGAATGAACTTATGTGAACAGTGTTTTAAAGTGCTATATGTTAGCCTATTTAAACCGAGTCTATCATTTAGATACTAGAGGATTCACCAAATCACTGGGTATTGAAAAGCTTCACCATATTATGTTCTGTAAACATTTCGTTTAAGAGATTGATTTCTTCAAGAAATGTATGCTGTTCTGTCAGTTTCTTTAAATATTTAATTTATAAGCACTTATCTAATAATAGCAGTCTCTAGTACTATTTATCACAGAACCTTACTGTTGCATGTATTGAACGTGAACATAGAATCTGCAGTCTTTCTGACACTAATAGCACTGAAAACGAATTTCACTTTAGTTCGCAATATCCATTCTATTCTGATATCCTTGCTACGTATATTAAACAGTATTACTGGAAGAAATCTTTTACTAATTACTCTGACAAGTTTGATTATTAAAATATTTATTGCATTACTATTAATTACACTGAAAAGTTATTAAAATATTTATCGCATTACTATTAGTTATTCTGACAAGTTTGATTATTAAAATATTTATTGCATTACTATTAATTAGTCTGAAAAGTTACTGAAATATTTACTACATTACTATTAGTTATTCTGACAAGTTTGATTATTAAAATATTTATTGCATTACTATTAGTTATTCTGGCATTACAATTAGTTATTCTGACAAGTTTCATTATTAAAATATTTACTACATTACTATTGGTTATTCTGACAAGTTTGATTATTAAAATATTTACAACATTACCATTAGTTATTCTGACAAGTTTGATTATTAAAATATTTACTAAATTACCATTGGTTATTCTGACAAGTTTGATTATTAAAATATTTACTACGTTACAATTAGGTATTCTGACAACTTTGATTATTAAAATATTTACTACATTACAATTAGTTATTCTGACAAGTTTGCTGAGTTTCGTGCTCGTTGTGTACCAGTGGGGAGGAGCTTCCCCAGTTTGTTGAGTCTCGCGTACTGTTATTCCTAACTCTGTTCTCCATAGGTGAGCCATACACTGTGCCCCTACAGGGTCCCTAGTGGGGATGAGCTTCCCCAGTTTGTTGAGTCTCGCGTACTGTTATTCCTAACTCTGTTCTCCATTGGTGAGCCATACACTGTGCCCCTACAGGGTCCCTAGTGGGGATGAGCTTCCCCAGTTTGTTGAGTCTCGCGTACTGTTATTCCTAACTCTGTTCTCCATTGGTTAGCCATACACTGTGCCCCTACAGGGTCCCTAGTTGGGATGAGCTTCCCCAGTTGGTTGAGTCTCGCGCACTATTATTCATATCGGAAAGTGAATAAAAAAACCCTTTGCTATCGATCTCTATCTCTACAGATCAATAGACATCACTCGTGGGTAAGGATACAAGTACTGCTTTCTCGGTCCCAACCAAATAACTTGACACTTGAATGTGTTCATTAATTTGATTAAGTCAGGTTCTACTGACTGACAATCGTTGTTACCAAAACCACAGCGATAGAGAAATACGATTCAAACGGACTCGTATGCTTCTAGTGGCTACATCTGCATCCCAAAAGAAACATGCTTGTTATTTTAGTAGTATTATTCAGCATGATTATTTGTTCGTCTGCTGAAAATAGTTGTGGTGAAAGACGTTTCAGAATGTCTCCGTTGCATCAAAACCTGAAACCTAAAGCAGTTCCCACAAAGGAATTAAACTATTCCAACTTGGTAGAATGCTCCAATAAATGCGACGCCAGCTGTGAGGGATTTTTCTTCAATTCTGAAAAAAACAGCGTGTGTTCTATGTACAACCAAAGATTTGTTTCAATGGCGTTTGAGCAAAATAATGGAACACAGGCGTACGGTAAGTATGCTAGTGTTGGTAAATACAAGACGACATTTTGGTACAGACGGTAAGTATACTAGTGTTGGTAGATACAAGACTACATTTAAATACAGACCATACGTATGTTAGTGATGGTAAATACAAGACTACATTTGAATACAGACTGTAAGTATGCTAGTGTTGGTAACTACAAGACTACATTTGAATGCAGACTGTAAGTATGCTAGTGTTGGTAGATACAAGACTACATTTGAATGCAGACTGTAAGTATGCTAGTGTTGGTAGATACAAGACTACATTTAAATACAGACCATACGTATGTTAGTGATGGTAAATACAAGACTACATTTGAATACAGACTGTAAGTATGCTAGTGTTGGTAAATACAAGACTACATTTGAATGCAGACTGTAAGTATGCTAGTGTTGGTAGATACAAGACTACATTTAAATACAGACCATACGTATGTTAGTGATGGTAAATACAAGACTACATTTGAATACAGACTGTAAGTATGCTAGTGTTGGTAACTACAAGACTACATTTGAATGCAGACCATACGTATGCCAGAGTTGGTAAATGCAAGACTACATTTGAATACAGCCGGTAAGTATGCTAATGTTGATAAATACAAATCAACATTTGAATACAGAATGCTAGTGTTGGTAAATACAAGACAACATTTGGATACAGCCGGTGAGTATCCTAGTGTTAGTAAATACAACACTGTATTTGGATGCAGACAGTAAGTATGTTAGTGTTGGCAAATACAAGACTACATTTAAATACAGACCATACATATGTTAGTGATAATAAATACAAGACTACATTTGAATACAGACTGTAAGTATGCTAGTGTTGGTAAATACAAGACTACCTTTGAATACAGACTGTAAGTATGCTAGTGTTAGTAAATACACGACTACATTTGGATACAGACAGTAAGTATGTTAGTGTTGGCAAATACAAGACTACATTTGAATACAGACTGTAAGTATGCTAGTGTTGGTAAATACAAGACTACATTTGGATACAGACAGTAAGTATGCTAGTTTTGGTAAATACAAGACTACATTTGAATACAGACTGTAAGTATGTTAGTGTTGGCAAATACAAGACTACATTTGAATACAGACTGTAAGTATGCTAGTGTTGGTAAATACAAGACTACATTTGGATACAGACAGTACGGATGCTAGTGTTGGTAAATACAAGACTACATTTGAATACAGACTGTAAGTATGTTAGTGTTGGCAAATACAAGACTACATTTGAATACAGACTGTAAGTATGCTAGTGTTGGTAAATACAAGACTACATTTGAATACAGACTGTAAGTATGCTAGTGTTGGTAAATACAAGACTACATTTGAATACAGACTGTAAGTATGTTAGTGTTGGCAAATACAAGAGTACATTTGAATACAGACCATACGTATGCTAGTGTTGGTAAATACAAGACTACATTTGAATACAGACTGTAAGTATGCTAGTGTTGGTAAATGCAAGACTACATTTGAATACAGACTGTAGGTATACTAGTGTTGGTAAATACAAGACTACATTTAAATACAGACAGTAAGTATGCTAGTGTTGGTAAATACAAGACTGCATTTGAATACAGACTGTAAGTATGTTAGTGTTGGTAAATACAAGACTACATTTGAATACAGACTGTAAGTATGCTAGTGTTGGTAAATACAAGACTACATTTGAATACAGACTGTAAGTATACTAGTGTTGGTAAATAAAATACAACATTTGGATACAGCCGGTGAGTATCCTAGTGTTGATAAATAAAATACATTTGGATACAGCCGGTGAGTATCCTAGTGTTAGTAAATACAAGACTACATTTGAATGCAGACTCTAAATATGCTAGTGTTGGTAAATGCAAGACTACATTTGAATACAGACCATAAGTATACTAGTGTTGGCAAATACAAGACTACATTTGAATACAGACCATAAGTATACTAGTGTTGGCAAATACAAGACTACATTTGAATACAGACCATAAGTATACTAGTGTTGGCAAATACAAGACTACATTTGAATACAGACCATAAGTATAATAATGTTGGCAAATACAAGACTACATTTGAATACAGACCATAAGTATACTAGTGTTGGCAAATACAATACTACATTTGTATACAGACCATAAGTATACTAGTGTTGGTGAATACAATACTACATTTGAATACAGACCATAAGTATACTAGTGTTGGTAAATACAATACTACATTTGAATACAGACCATAAGTATTTGAATACATAGGGTACGTATGCTAGTGTTGGTAAATACAAGACTACATTTGAATACAGACTGTAAGTAAGCTAGTGTTGGAAAACACAAGACTGCATTTGAATACAGACCATACGTATGCTAGAGTTCGTAAATACAAGACTGCATTTGAATACAGACCATAAGTATGCTAGTGTTGGTAAATACAAGACTACATTTGAATACAGACCATAAGTATTTTAATACATATGGTAAGTATGCTAGTGTTGGTAAATACAAGACTACATTTGAATACAAACTGTAAAGCCGTGGTCACATAGCCGTTAGTGGACGTAGTTGAACGTAGTGGAGGCTAACGTAGTTGAAAGTAGTTTAACTTAGCTGAATGTAGTTGAACGTACCGGCATCCGTACCGTACCATATTTGTCCTTGATGCTAACTTGGTATTAACTTGGGTGAGCCGTGATGTCCGATTTAATTTTTGGACATGTTCAAAAGAGCGGTACGTTAGAGGCGGAATTTGCATCCGTGAGGCTAATGTACTGTGGTGAAGTATAACGTAGTATAACGTACTTCTTAACGTACTCAACCGTACTCTAGCATAGTCTAGCGTACTTTGATCTGTTTGAAAAACAAGCGCACAATGGCCGTTCCACGCCGCGTGCAGGATTTTAGATTTCGTGGGTAGTTGCTAAATATAATGTAGTTGGACCTTCTTTAGTGTAGTCTAGCGTATTCTAGCGTAGTATAGCGTACATGCTACCGTAGTCTACCGTACTCGAGCTTTCTCTTACGTACCACTCCGTACTTGTCCGTGGGCAAGCCGGACTCTAACTAGCGTAGTCTAGCGTAGTTTATCTTACTTTAACGTGGTGTACCTTACTTTAACGTATTTATCCGTATCCTTCGGTGGCTCATCAACCAAAACATGCCGTACCGTAACGTATTTGAACGTAGTTTAACATACTTACACCACGTTTGACCCACGGTAATCTATCCTACGGATCACTACGTCCACTAACGGCTATGTGACCACAGCTTACGTATGCTAGTGTTGGTAAATACAAGACTACATTTGAATACAGACTGTAAGTATGCTAGTGTTGGTAAATACAAGACTACATTTGAATGCAGACTGTAAGTATGCTAGTGTTGGTAAATACAAGACTACATTTGGATACAGACTGTAAGTATGCTAGTGTTGGTAAATACAAGACTACATTTGAATACAGACTGTAAGTATGCTAGTGTTGGTAAATACAAGACTACATTTGAATACAGACTGTAAGTATGCTAGTGTTGGTAAATACAAGACTACATTTGAATACAGACTGTAAGTATGCTAGTGTTGGTAAATACAAGACTACATTTGAATACAGACTGTAAGTATGCTAGTGTTGGTAAATACAAGACTACATTTGAATACAGACTGTAAGTATGCTAGTGTTGGTAAATACAAGACTACATTTGAATACAGACTGTAAGTATGCTAGTGTTGGTAAATACAAGACTACATTTGAATACAGACTGTAAGTATGCTAGTGTTGGTAAATACAAGACTACATTTGAATACAGACTGTAAGTATGCTAGTGTTGGTAAATACAAGACTACATTTGAATACAGACTGTAAGTATGCTAGTGTTGGTAAATACAAGACTACATTTGAATACAGACTGTAAGTATGCTAGTGTTGGTAAATACAAGACTACAATTGAATACAGACTGTAAGTATGCTAGTGTTGGTAAATACAAGACTACATTTGAATACAGACTGTAAGTATGCTAGTGTTGGTAAATACAAGACTACATTTAAATACAGACGATGGGTATGCTAGTACATTTGGATAGGCATCTTTTTACAAATCGAAATAGACCTTAATGGAAATGAAAACATATCTAATGCCAACTGCTACTGTTTGGATACTTTATTTCCTAGATGCTGTTAACCATCTCCCCTCTGACTGCTTTGACGTCATGATGAATGGCGAGGACACCAGTGGAGTTAAGAGAATTTATCCACTTGATACCGGTGAAACTATCAACGTCTGGTGTGAAATATCCACCGAAGAAGGTTGGCTAGTAAGTATGTCATTCAAGGAATTTTCATATTGCTGAAACTATCTGTCTGCCTGTTTATATCTATGTCGACTTCTCTCGAGGAATATCCACTGATAAAGGCTCGCTAATAAGTAGTCATTCCAGTAATTCACAGATTGCAGAAAAGTCAGTACACACAAACACACACACACACACACACACACACACACACACACACACACACACACACTAACACACTAACACACACACTAACACATACACATACACGCACACACACATACACACACATTAATACACACACACAAACACACGCATACACATACACACACACACTAACACACACACATACATACCCACACACCACACACACACCACACACACATACATACACAGACAAACACACACACACATACACACACATACACACACACAGGCACACACAGACACACACACATACACACAAACATACACAAACACACACACACACACACACACAAACACACACATACAGACACAGCCACACACGCACACACAGACACACACAAACAGACACATACACACAGACGCACAAGCACACACACGCACGATACACACACATACACACACATGCATACACACACATATACATACACACACGCGACACACACTCATACATCGCACACACACACACACAGACACACACACACAGCACACACACACACATACACACACACACAGAGACACACAAACACACACGACACACACACACATACACACCCACCACACGTACACACACACACATATACACACATACACACACAAACACACACGGCACATACACACACACACACATACACACACATACACACCACACATACACACCACACATACACACACACATACACGACACACACACGGCACGCACACGTACACACACACGACACATGCACATACACACTCAGACATACATATACACAGACACGCATACACACACAAACATACACACATACACACACAAAGACACCCACACCCACACACATACACACACACATACACATACGCACACACATACAAACACACACACACGACACACACACACATAACGACACACAAACACAAACACTAACATACACACAGACATACACACACGCGCACACACACACACACACACACATATATATATATATATATATATATATATACTAACACGCACATACACACATACACATACACACACGGCACACACAAGCACACGACACACACTCACACGACACACACCCACAATCACACACACACACACACATACGCACAAACACACACACACGCACACACGATACACATACACACATACACACACGCGCACATACACACACATACACATATACACGCACACACACACATATACACACACACACACACACACACAAACACGACACACACACACATACACACACACGCACGACACACACACAAACACACACTCATACACGACACACACACATAAAGAAACACAGACATACACACACACGCACACGCACAAACACACATACACACAGAGATACACTTACATACACGCACAAACACACACACACATACACACACACATGTACACACAGACACACGCACAAACACACACAAACACACAACGACACACACACACACACATATATATATATATATATATATATATATATATATATATATATATATATATATATATATATATATATATACATGTAGGTTGCCAGCTAACTACATACCTACGTATCTGCCTACCATGCTATATATTTTCTTGTTGATACGATTTGCTCACATCTATAGATATACAGGGAAGAACTGTCCCAGGAAAGACAGCTCAACGGACTATCACGTTATTTTTAATATAATATTACGACGTCATACTAATGCTAGTTGGTGATCTGAGAAGATAAGATAGCAGTTCTATATCGATATTTTATTATTGAAACCTTTATTATAAAATCTATCTTGTTAATTTGTAGTGTTAAATTACATTTAACGCATCAAACGAACATGGCAAGTATGTGTCCTGTCTTTCAGCCACCTTTCTTTGTCCATGTTAAATAAATAGAAGTGTTTTATAATTTTACGTCATCTTGTTTACCCCAAATACGGCAACAAACTTCAATTTAGGTCATCCAGCGACGGACGGACGGATCTGAAGATTTCTTCAGAACCTGGAATGAATACAAAATCGGATTTGGAGACTTGAACAATGAGTTTTGGTTAGGTAAGTAAACACGATCAGTACATTACAATGTACTCATGTTTTACACGTTTTCTCGCCCCAACTACTGCCGCACGACTGATATACCAAAGGCCATGGTATGCGATGTTCTGTCTAGAGCAAAGTGTATACACAATATTCACTGCTATTATTGAGTGAGACAATCCCATTTCAGCTATTTTCTGTCCACCAAATTTGGGCACATTCTCGGCAATACACTGCTCTGTGTTTGCAACAATTGAATGTTATTATGTGGACGTAAATAGTGACAACAATGTCAATCAATGTCATAAAGGCGACACTTCTATCGATGTCATAAAGGTGACAACAATGTCAAACAATGTCATAAAGACGACAACAATGTTAATCAATGTCATAAAGGCGACAACAATGTCAAACAAGGTGATAAAGGCGACACAAATGTCAAGCAATGTCATAAAGGCGACAACAATGTCAAACAATATAAAGGCGACAACAATGTCAAACAAGGTGATAAAGGCGACAATGTCAAACAATGTCGTAAAGGCGACAACAATGTCAACCAATATCATTAAGGCAACAACAATGTCAAACAATATCATTAAGGCGACAAAAATGCAGATCCAAATATCTGGTCATTCTGTATTGCACGGAGATGTGATTTGTCTTTCTGCAGAGCTGTCGATCGCTAAAAAGAAAGGAAAGGAATGTGTGCTTAACGACATGTATATTAAAAACACATTATAAACTACTGGGTGTCTGACACATGATTATATTGACAATAGAAAGTGAGAGAAGACACCAAACAAGTCTGAGACACCTCGGCATATTATAAACTACTGGGTGTCTGACACATGATTATATTGACAATAGAAAGTGAGAGAAGACACCAAACAAGTCTGAGACACCTCGGCATATTATAAACTACTGGGTGTTTGACACATGATTATATTGACAATAGAAAGTAAGAGAAGACACCGAACAAGTCTGAGACACCTCGGCATATTATAAACTACTGGGTGTCTGACACATGATTATATTGACAATAGAAAGTGAGAGAAGACACCGAACAAGTCTGAGACACCTCGGCACATTATAAACTACTGGGTGTTTGACACATGATTATATTGACAATAGAAAGTGAGAGAAGACACCAAACAAGTCTGAGACACCTCGGCACATTATAAACTACTGGGTGTCTGACACATGATTATATTGACAATAGAAAGTGAAGACACCGAACAAGTCTGAGACACCTCGGCACATTATAAACTACTGGGTGTCTGACACATGATTATATTGACAATAGAAAGTGAGAGAAGACACCAAACAAGTCTGAGACACCTCGGCACATTATAAACTACTGGGTGTCTGACACATGATTATATTGACAATAGAAAGTGAGAGAAGACACCGAACAAGTCTGAGACACCTCGGCACATTATAAACTACTGGGTGTCTGACACATGATTATATTGACAATAGAAAGTGAGAGAAGACATCGAACAAGTCTGAGACACCTCGGCACATTATAAACTACTGGGTGTCTGACACATGATTATATTGACAATAGAAAGTGAGAGAAGACACCGAACAAGTCTGAGACACCTCGGCACATTATAAACTACTGGGTGTCTGACACATGATTATATTGACAATAGAAAGTGAGAGAAGACATCGAACAAGTCTGAGACACCTCGGCACATTATAAACTACTGGGTGTCTGACACATGATTATATTGACAATAGAAAGTGAGAGAAGACATCGAACAAGTCTGAGACACCTCGGCACATTATAAACTACTGGGTGTCTGACACATGATTATATTGACAATAGAAAGTGAGAGAAGACATCGAACAAGTCTGAGACACCTCGGCACATTATAAACTACTGGGTGTCTCACACATGATTATATTGACAATAGAAAGTGAGAGAAGACACCGAACAAGTCTGAGACACCTCAGCACATTATAAACTACTGGGTGTCTCACACATGATTATATTGACAATAGAAAGTGAGAGAAGACACCGAACAAGTCTGAGACACCTCGGCACATTATAAACTACTGGGTGTCTGACACATGATTATATTGACAATAGAAAGTGAGAGAAGACATCGAACAAGTCTGAGACACCTCGGCACATTATAAACTACTGGGTGTCTGACACATGATTATATTGACAATAGAAAGTGAGAGAAGACACCAAACAAGTCTGAGACACCTCGGCACATTATAAACTACTGGGTGTCTGACACATGATTATATTGACAATAGAAAGTGAGAGAAGACATCGAACAAGTCTGAGACACCTCGGCACATTATAAACTACTGGGTGTCTGACACATGATTATATTGACAATAGAAAGTGAGAGAAGACACCGAACAAGTCTGAGACACCTCGGCACATTATAAACTACTGGGTGTCTGACACATGATTATATTGACAATAGAAAGTGAGAGAAGACATCGAACAAGTCTGAGACACCTCGGCACATTATAAACTACTGGGTGTCTGACACATGATTATATTGACAATAGAAAGTGAGAGAAGACACCGAACAAGTCTGAGACACCTCGGCACATTATAAACTACTGGGTGTCTGACACATGATTATATTGACAATAGAAAGTGAGAGAAGACACCGAACAAGTCTGAGACACCTCGGCACATTATAAACTACTGGGTGTCTGACACATGATTATATTGACAATAGAAAGTGAGAGAAGACACCGAACAAGTCTGAGACACCTCGGCACATTATAAACTACTGGGTGTCTGACACATGATTATATTGACAATAGAAAGTGAGAGAAGACACCGAACAAGTCTGAGACACCTCGGCACATTATAAACTACTGGGTGTCTGACACATGATTATATTGACAATAGAAAGTGAGAGAAGACATCGAACAAGTCTGAGACACCTCGGCACATTATAAACTACTGGGTGTCTGACACATGATTATATTGACAATAGAAAGTGAGAGAAGACATCGAACAAGTCTGAGACACCTCGGCACATTATAAACTACTGGGTGTCTGACACATGATTATATTGACAATAGAAAGTGAGAGAAGACACCGAACAAGTCTGAGACACCTCGGCACATTATAAACTACTGGGTGTCTGACACATGATTATATTGACAATAGAGAAGACATCGAACAAGTGAGACACCTCGGCAATTATAAACTACTGACACATGATTATATTGACAATAGAAAGTGAGAGAAGACACGAACAAGTCTGAGACACCTCGGCACATTATAAACTACTGGGTGTCTGACACATGATTATATTGACAATAGAAAGTGAGAGAAGACACCGAACAAGTCTGAGACACCTCGGCACATTATAAACTACTGGGTGTCTGACACATGATTATATTGACAATAGAAAGTGAGAGAAGACACCGAACAAGTCTGAGACACCTCGGCACATTATAAACTACTGGGTGTCTGACACATGATTATATTGACAATAGAAAGTGAGAGAAGACACCGGTCTGAGACACCTCGGCACATTATAAACTACTGGGTGTCTGACACATGATTATATTGACAATAGAAAGTGAGAGAAGACACCGAACAAGTCTGAGACACCTCGGCACATTATAAACTACTGGGTGTCTGACACATGATTATATTGACAATAGAAAGTGAGAGAAGACACCAAACAAGTCTGAGACACCTCGGCACATTATAAACTACTGGGTGTCTGACACATGATTATATTGACAATAGAAAGTGAGAGAAGACATCGAACAAGTCTGAGACACCTCGGCACATTATAAACTACTGGGTGTCTGACACATGATTATATTGACAATAGAAAGTGAGAGAAGACACCGAACAAGTCTGAGACACCTCGGCACATTATAAACTACTGGGTGTCTGACACATGATTATATTGACAATAGAAAGTGAGAGAAGACACCGAACAAGTCTGAGACACCTCAGCACATTATAAACTACTGGGTGTCTGACACATGATTATATTGACAATAGAAAGTGAGAGAAGACACCGAACAAGTCTGAGACACCTCGGCACATTATAAACTACTGGGTGTCTGACACATGATTATATTGACAATAGAAAGTGAGAGAAGACACCGAACAAGTCTGAGACACCTCGGCACATTATAAACTACTGGGTGTCTGACACATGATTATATTGACAATAGAAAGTGAGAGAAGACACCGAACAAGTCTGAGACACCTCGGCATATTATAAACTACTGGGTGTCTGACATATGATTATATTGACAATAGAAAGTGAGAGAAGACACCGAACAAGTCTGAGACACCTCAGCACATTATAAACTACTGGGTGTCTGACACATGATTATATTGACAATAGAAAGTGAGAGAAGACACCGAACAAGTCTGAGACACCTCGGCACATTATAAACTACTGGGTGTCTGACACATGATTATATTGACAATAGAAAGTGAGAGAAGACACCGAACAAGTCTGAGACCCACGGGTTGCCCCTAGCAACAACAACAGAATAGTTTATATCGAACGGACAGCTTATAAAACGGCATTTGATGTCCCAGCTATATGGACCCAGATCGTTTGTTACATAATGACAAAACAGACGGCTGAAGAATTGTTTTAAATAAACAATTGTACATAATTTAGGTCAATACATATCAATATAATTAAAATTAGCTCCACTGGTTAATTACTATTACCTGTGGATCTAACAGCACCCCGTTGGAGCTCATGTCTAGCTGACCTTTCATTCGACCAATCAAAACCTTACTTGAAAAATCATGCCAGTGATTTGAAAAGAATTTGTAAACATTCGGGATTATGCCGTAGGTATACGAAATGATTCCGGTGAATTACAAAGTATGCCAGAAACTAATTTCAATATAAAAATTTATATAACATTCATTTCAAGACAAAAAAAAAAAACGTGATGGTTAAGCCATAAAATCTGTTTATAATAATATACAATCCAGAGTTTATTACTGCACTCGCCCCCCCCCCCCCCCCCCCCCCCCAGTTTTTGAATGTTGAAACAGACCAAGACGTTCGCCTATTGCATAAATAGTCTCGCCCGATATTTTTAGAATTTGTATGCTCCCGAATAACGCTATAAAAGGCGAAGTGTAATTGGTCAATATTTAAATTGATATTTATAGATGAAATGTCACCTGGACATGGGAGTCTACGCAATGTTGTTGGATCTACTGGTAGATCAGTACAGCTAGTTTTAATCAGATTGAATATATATAACTTATACACACAACTGTTTAATATAATCAATCTCCCGGTATACCCATCTACCTACACAATGTCTGACAAATAGGTCCTGAACTTCTTCTTTTTTTAAATAACAAAACAGATGGATTAAAAATTAAAAAAACAAACAAAATAAACCATCCTAGCGACAACAATAGGTTTCCCGGCGAAAAGGCTTGGGAACCTAATACTTTAAAGAAGACAACCAAACCACGAATCCAGACGGGGCTATGGAGCTTGTCACCCATGGCAACTCCCTGGAACTGAGCTGCATCCCGACCAAGCATTTGAGACAGTTTTCAATCTACACAAACTGATGCCCTTAACGCTCATATAGACTGGACGAGGAGCATGCGTGCGGTCCAGACAAATCAAATTCTACACAAACTGATGCCCTTAACGCTCATATAGACTGGACGAGGAGCGTGCGTGCGGTCTAGACAAATCAAATTCGAAATACGTTAGTATCAGTGAGAGCCGCAATGAAACAACCGTATATGGTGTATACGCCCTAAACACAAGCTGCATACGCATCAGCCGCAATGAAACAATCGTATATGGTGTATACGCCCTAAACACAAGCTGCATACGCATCAGCCGCAATGAAACAATCGTATATGGTGTATACGACCTAAACACAAGCTGCATACGCATCAGCCGCAATGAAACAATCGTATATGGTGTATACGCCCTAAACACAAGCTGCATACGCATCAGCCGCAATGAAACAATCGTATATGGTGTATACGCCCTAAACACAAGCTGCATACGCATCAGCCGCAATGAAACAATCATATATGGTGTATACGCCCTAAACACAACCTGCATACGCATCAGCCGCAACAGTGAACCGCACGTACGCGCCGCATCCTGTCTGTATGAGCATTTATATAACCAACTGATCGATAGTTTAGTCGGTGGAAACAATTGAATTCGTCCAATATACATTTTATTGAAAATTAGTTTATTTCGTAAAGTTAACACTCGATTAAAAGCACGGAGCACCATCATTCCGTTGAACAAGACAACAGGTAGCGGTCTCTAGGGCGTCCTCCAAAACGAAAATCTCTCGTAACGCGGACTAATTAACACCATACATTTTAGAGCACTTTACTAATCACCTGAAATGTACCTTGAATAATACATGTATTAATTAATGGAAAAGTCTGATATGACGAAATACAATACAGAACATAACTATACATTTAAATTATGTTTGTTTGGGTTGGAGTTAAAAGTTTGTAAATTGCTTTTATCATGTACTGTTACAGATCAAGTTTAACTTCCATGGCGATTTACCCATTTTTCACATAGGTATTGCACGTGAATTTCTGGAGATACGAAAACAGTTTGGGCACAGTAGGGGACATGTATTGCTTTAGCAGTACTCTCAGAATGTTAATTTATTCACTTATTCATCCATTTGTATATTCATTCATGCATTCATTTAACAAAATCCCAGATATTCGTTTTAATGTATGTTGTTGTTTTATGTAGGAAACACAAACATCCATCGTTTTACCAGCCAGGGTTACTATGATCTGAGAATTGACTTGGAAGACTTCGACGGTAACACCAGGTACGCTATGTACAAGAACTTCTCCGTGGCTTCAGAGCAGGACTATTTCAGACTGAGTGTTGGAGCATACAGCGGGGATGCAGGTACGACTTGAACATTTCTTTGTGCCCTGCAAAGTTTAAAGTCTCTTTTTGTATTAATGTCTGGCATATTCATGAATGGGAGAGTTGAACATTTCAACCCCTGATTGCGTTGTTGCAATATGCTGTTGCACATGACGATCCTGTAACATGTTGCAGAATGTGTTATATAACATAACTTGTTGTTATGAATGATTCATATTATTTTGTGATATTTGCACCACAGACATTTGTGTATTTTATTATTGATAGTACTGCCAATGTTTACATCCTCGTCAACTTGTTTGTAGTCTGTGGTATACGTACGTACATGCATACATGTATGCATATATGGCATACATACATACATACATACATACATATATACATACATACATACATACATACATACATACATACATACATACATACATACATACATACATACATACATAGTACATACATACAAATAGCGAGAAATGCACACTTAGAGAGATAGATAGACACACACACACACACACACAGAAAGAGAGAGAGACAGAGACAGACAGAGACAGAGACAGAAAGAGACAGAGACACAGAGAGAGAGAGACAGAGACAGAGACAGAGAGACAGAAAGAGCCAGAGATACAGAGACAGAGACAGAGAGAAGATAGTTCACTATTTGCCTGTAAGTTGTTATTCTCACGAACCGAAACATATACAGAAATGATCTATTTTAATTTAATGGAACATGTATCTCATTATTTCTCGAAATGTGCTATGTTATCATACATGGTAAAACATAATATTCGTAATGCACCATTTTATCTAGACAGTCCTTTCTGCATGGGGATAATTTAGCTCAGTCGTTAGACCACTCGCCTCCTGAGGACTCGAGTTTCTTTGTGTGTTTTGTTTCGTATCCATCCTAACCACTGTCCCTGGGCTGATACCTCAAATGGTTTGGTATGTACTGCCGTGTCAATAGGAAAGTGCACATACGTGATCTATTGCTGCTTCATTGGTACGAGTAGCATATGTTGCCGCTGCAGTTTCCTCTTTGTTTCCTTGTCTCTCGACCAAACGTTGAAATAAAAGGTACGTCATACACCAAAGAGGTGTCGTCTGAAATGTGTTTCTTTCCTTTTATTGGGTTTTCTGGGGCATTTATGGGGACTAAAATGCAGTTTGTACTATGGCAGTGTTCGAGATTAACGGTATCCCGATATCCCGGGGATACCAGAATTTCATTTTCTATACCAGACTTCAATAACCCAGTATCCCACTGGTATAATATTGGGGTTTTGTTTTAAACCTATGCTTTTATTTTTCGCTGAAACAATGAAAGTCGTCATTTACTGGTGAAGTTAAGTAACAGTGTCGTCCAAGTTTGTCACGATGTTATTTATGAATTTTATTTAAGTGTGATACTAAATTTTCAGGTGGGATACCAGATTTTGTAATGTTAGTAATTGGGATACTGCCCAAAATGTTTAATCTCGAACACTGCTATGGCGCTACAAACTACAAGATGGCATTATAGCTAATATCCCATTAGGGCTTTCGATTGCTCAGACTCACTCGCCGATTGACTGTTAACCACCAGACTGCGATTATGCCACGACTGTGTGCGTAACAGGTTCCTCGCTAACTCAGTGTGAAATTCACACGGCATGCGATTGACTGTTAACCACCAGACTGCGAGTATGCCACGATTGTGTGCGTAACAGGTTCCTCGCTAACTCAGTGTGAAGTTCACACGACATGCGATTGTCCTGATTTCTTTCCTGAAATTCAATCCCACGTTACATCTTTGTAAAAGTTCTGCTTTGTTTTTCAGGTGACAGTTTTAGTGGCCACAGTGGGTACAACTTCACGACAACAGACAAGGATCTGGACACAGACGGCAGCAGCAACTGCGCGGAAAGGTTCAAAGGCGCCTGGTGGTACAACAAATGTTACAGTTCAAACCTGAACGGCCTCTATCTGAGTTCATTCCCGAGCCCTGTTTCAAAGGGACTGATCTGGAGGGCTTGGCATGGTCTGCAATATTCTCTAAAGAGGACAACGATGAAGATTAGACCAATGGAATTCTAAAATAACCGTGGAGACTAGACATTGTTCTCTAAAGAGGTCAGTGATGAAGATTGGACCAATGGAATTCTAAAATAACCGTGGAGACTAGACATTGTTCTCTAAAGAGGTCAGTGATGAAGATTAGACCAATGGCATTCTCAAATAACCGTGGAGACTAGACATTATACTCTAAATAAATAGTTCAGTGATGAAGATTAAGACTAATGGAATCATAACATAACTGTGGAGACTATACATTATACTTTAAAGAGGTCAGTGATGGCGATCAGACCAATGACATTCTAAAATAACCGAGGAGACTAGACATTGTTCTCTAAAGAGGACAACGATGAAGATAAGATTAATGAAATTCTAAAATTGATGTGGAGACTAGATCACACAATTGTAAAATAATAGTTCTCAAGATTAGAGTCACGGTGTTGAAAATGACCATTAGGCTGCTTAGAGCAATGCAATTCTGAGACAACCGATATGAAATCAAGGCTTGCACAAACGAGAAACTATGAAATAATAGACCTATGATACGCTTAAATAACTGTTTATCTGATTTAACCAATGTGATTCTAAAATAACCGTTAATATAGAGATTAGACCCTTGGCATTCAGAAATACACGTTATGAAAATAAGATCCAGCAAATTGTCAATTATTCCTTATGAAGATTACACCCAAGAACTTAAAAATAACCATTACGAAGATTTGACTAACACAATTCTAAAACAACTGTTATGAACATTAAACACATAACATTCTGAATTAACCATTATGTACAATAGACACACGCTATTATAAATTCACTGTTATGAACATTAGATCCATAAAACTCTAAAATAACCACAATGAACATTGGACCCACACAATACTATAATAGCCGTTATGAACATTAGATCCAAAACACTCTAAAATAACCACACTGAATATTAGACCCACAGAATACTATAATAGCCGTTATGAACATTAGACACACGATATTATAAATTCACTGTTATAAACATTAGATCTAAAACACTCTAAAATAACCACAATGAACATTGGACCCACTCAATACTATAATAACCATTATGTACAATAGACACACGATATTATAAATTCATTGTTATAAACATTAGATCCAAAACACTCTAAAATAACCACAGTGAACATTGGACCCACACAATACTATAATAGCCGTTATGAACATTAGATCCAAAACACTCTAAAATAACTACACTGAATATTAGACCCACAGAATACTATAATAGCCGTTATGAACATCAGACACACAGACTTTTATGATAACCAGTTTGAGCATTATAACCATTATGAATATTAGGCCCACGAAGAAGACAAGAAACAAGAAATTCAAACGATTAGAACATCCACGAAGACCAGAAAGAAGTACCGGAAAAAATGAATTTCTGAAGATTAAAACAACGAAATTCCAAAACATATGGCTAATGCAGTTTTAACACTATACAATAGTTTGTGAAAGACGTATGTTCAATATTAAATTTGCTTTCTTTAACGACACTACTAGAGCACATTCATTTATTAATCATCGGCTATTTGATGTCAAACATTCTGTAATTCTGACATATAGTCATAGAGAGGAAACCCGCTACGTTTTTCCGTCAGTAGCAATGGAGTTGTTATATTATGCACCATTCCATAGACAGGATAGCACATAACACAATATTAAATACACAAATGGATTCCTTTTCGACGACATCAAATTCCAGTGGCTTTTGCTGGTGTTGAAGTTTTCTAAATATATGCTCCTTCAACTTGTTTAAAGAGATGTATTTTCAACTTTTCTAAAGAGATGTATTTTCAACTTTTCTAAAGAGATGTATTTTCAACTTTTCTAAAGAGATGCATTTTCAACTTTTCTAAAGAGATGTATTTTCAACTTTTCTAAAGAGATGTATTTTCAACTTTTCTAAAGAGATGTATTTTCAACTTTTCTAAAGAGATGCACCTTAAACTTTTATGACTTACTTGCAATTTAGACATGGTGACAAAAGGCATAGCAATTATTGTTGAATATATCGCTTACTATTATTATGGGTTTATTATTATGATTATTATTATTATTATTATATTGTTGTTTTGCGATACATGTTGAAATATGGTTTTCTTCCAATACTTAATACGACGACATTTAGGTGAACGTTTTAAAGACTTTGCCCCAGCGTATTTACTGTATAAAAATAAAAACAAAGTCGGGGTAAATGTAAATGTTGGAAACAAGTAGAGCGATCGACACGATGTTTACCATGTAAATTGTACAGTTAATACTGGAGGGGCAGTAAACAAGTAGAGCGACCGACACGATGTTTACCATGTAAATTGTACAGTTAATACTGCAGGGGCAGTAAACAAGTAGAGCGACCGACACGATGTTTACCATGTAAATTGTACAGTTAATACTGGAGGGGCAGTAAACAAGTAGAGCGACCGACACGATGTTTACCATGTAAATTGTACAGTTAATACTGGAGGGGCAGTAAACAAGTAGAGCGACCGACACGATGTTTACCATGTAAATTGTACAGTTAATACTGCAGGGGCAGTAAACAAGTAGAGCGACCGACACGATGTTTACCATGTAAATTGTACAGTTAATACTGGAGGGGCAGTAAACAAGTAGAGCGACCGACACGATGTTTACCATGTAAATTGTACAGTTAATACTGGAGGGGCAGTAAACAAGTAGAGCGACCGACACGATGTTTACCATGTAAATTGTACAGTTAATACTGGAGGGGCAGTACACAAGTAGAGCGACCGACACGATGTTTACCATGTAAATTGTACAGTTAATACTGCAGGGGCAGTAAACAAGTAGAGCGACCGACACGATGTTTACCATGTAAATTGTACAGTTAATACTGGAGGGGCAGTAAACAAGTAGAGCGACCGACACGATGTTTACCATGTAAATTGTACAGTTAATACTGGAGGGGCAGTAAACAAGTAGAGCGACCGACACGATGTTTACCATGTAAATTGTACAGTTAATACTGGAGGGGCAGTAAACAAGTAGAGCGACCGACACGATGTTTACCATGTAAATTGTAAAGTTAATACTGGCGGGGCAGTAAAGTACACATGGATGCTATATAATAGTGGATTCTAAACCCGTTCGGGGCAGCTGCTGCCCCACGATATGTATACGGTCATTTATTATTTTCTTTGTGAAGTATATCCGATCACGTGTATTGTCAAGCCAAATTTCGTAGCGCGATTGATTAAAATAACCGATTGCTCATCATTGGCCTCGGGGATGTAGTGGTTAAGCCACTGTCGAATATAAGGCTGGTAGGCACTGCGTTCGTATCTCGGTACCGGCTTCCACCCAGAGCAAGATTTAATTGCTCGGTGTGTAGGTATAAAACCACTACACAAAGTTATCTCTCACTAACAACTAACAACTAGCCATAAAATCTCTGTCCTGGACAGTCAGCCCAGATAGCTGAGGTGTGTGCCTAAGAAAGCGTGCATGAACCTTAATTGGATATAAGCACGAAAATAAGTGTAAATGAATTAAATGTTTGCTCATCACTTTTGAAATTCGGTGTTAGTCACAATGACTAAAAGTAATGTTTAGAGTGTAAAAGTTACAAATTGTGTTGTTTAACGACACCAGAGAACATTCATTTATTAATCATCGGCTATTGGACATCAAACATTTCGCAATTCTGACATATAGTCTTACAAAGGAAACCTGCAATATGTTTTCCATTAGTAGCAAGAAATATTTTATATGCACCATCCCACATACAGGATAGTACATCCCACGGCCTTTGATATGCCAGTCGTGGTGCACTGGCTCGAAAGAGAAATAGCCCAAATGGGCCACCGACGGTGATCGATCTTAGATGGATCAGCTGAGCGTTTGACCACCTGGCTACGTCCCGTCCCAGAACGGACACAAACAGAAAGAGATTAGCTTAAAGTTTGTCACAAATAGGAAGCTATTTAGGTCTGACTGTTGGAATGAAAATTGAAACTGTTTACTAACAAGTTAAAGTATTTACAAAAAAAACAAATGTGTTTGTATCTGTATTCGTATTACACTACTGTTGCTAAGTGCGTACCTCAGCTTCACTTGAACACCGAATGATGATGTTTATGTCGATGTTGTTATGCAGTAAATAAATCTGCAATCATGTGTTCTACCATTCATTTTCTTAGCCGAGGAGCTTAATATATTGTAACAACATGTGGACGTTTAGTAATTATTTATGTTGTTGTTTGATGACGAAGTCTCCATTACGTGCCTTCGTGGTTATTTGGCGGATCGCAGACTAGCGGCTCAGAAATCGTTATTAAAATATTCTATGTCATTATTACACTTACTATTTAAGAAATAGTATTGAATCTTTATGTAATCTAAACATGTATGAGTCATTACCTCTCGTTACCGTGTTTACCATTTCTAACCAGTTAAAGCTGTGAAAATAGTACAATTGTATTTGCATGGAAGCCGCCATGTTTGAACTTTACATGTGGAACGATATTCAGCCTGTTGCTATATTAATTAGGTTGTAAACGGACTATTGTTTAGATAATTTGGGATATTATTTAAATATGCTAGTGTATAGTAGTTATTAGAAAAATAGTTGTTTCGTTAAATATTACTTTATTGTATTTATTAATTACCACTTTCCGGCATTTACTACTTAGTGCTATTTTTAACTTGACATTATTTGCCTTATTCAGTGTGCGCCATTTATAACGTAACCTTCTTCGCCATATTAGAGATCGTTATTTTTATCGTGACGATTATTACCTTATATGGGATATTCCTATTTTTATCCGACCTTTTTGCCCGAATAAGGGGTTGGTACGGGGTAAAAAAAGCGCGACGTCATGACTGTTGGCGTTCAGTCTCTCGGACCATACAGATTTTAAAGAAATAAAAACTAAAGCTCCGAAGAAAACAGCAAATAAAGAAATACAGAAGTATTATCACATACATACAGCACATACACACAGAACAGATAAAGAAAAAGTATTTAAAGATTACAGACATAGATTGCAGATTTTCGCAGTGTTAGGTTCACGTTAAAGTTACGTCCCTCTCATTGATGTAGTCACGGTTGACGAACTGAGTGACGGAGTAGGATAAAAATATGAATGATCTCTATAAGCAATTAGAAAGTTATTAATGAAATCATAATTTAATTCTAAATTCTAAATCGATGTATTTTGTGTAGTTACTATATTCTACCTATTATACTGCTATTGTTAATGTTATTATTTTTTACAAGAATACATTTCTTGAGTTTAACTCTACCTGACTTTGTTCTTCTTTCAGTTAATTTCTTCATATTACAGGATACTTACTGTAATAATTAATCTTTATTTACCTTGCTCTTTGTGTGCCTCCCATATACCAGATTGAGAATACAGTTCTCAAATGTATTAAATTATTTTCTGTTGACAACCTGTGTTGTGAATTAAGGCCACTGTAAGTAAACATATATAGTACAGGAAAGTAAAGTAAAGTTTGTTTTATTTAACGACGCCACTAGAGCACATTGATTTTGTTTATCTTATCATCGGCTATTGGACGTCAAACATATGGTCATTCTGACACAGTTGTTTAGAGGTAACCCGCTGTCGCCACATAGGCTACTCTTTTTACGACAGGCAGCAAGTGATCTTTTATTTGCGCTTCCCACAGGCAGGATAGCAGGCAAGACGACCAGAAACACAAATTGATCATAAATTTAGTCGTTACAGACTTTGATTGTTGAGAAATATCGTACAAGTGTAGCAGACTCCAATTTGAAGTCCAGGAAATTCTCACACATACAGTTTTAACACCATAAAACAATTTGTGATACATAAAAGAATGATGAAAGTGGCATTTTACAGTGTCAGAGAAATATTGATTTTAAATGTTGATGCTGCTTCAATGTGTTCACCTTCTATGCTAATAAACTACAGAGCATACTTCATTGCTGCGGGATGTTATTGATATTATACACAATAATATATGTTTTTGTTGCTTTTATTTAAAACAATATATATTACACACTCACTCACTATCTGAGTATGTGCGTGTGTGAGTAAGTGAGTGTGAGTGAGTGTCTGTGTGAGCGCGTGTGTCTCGGTGTTTGTGTGTGTGTCTCTGTGTGTCCGTGTCTGTGTGTCTATGTGTGTGTATGTGTGTGTGTATGTGTGTGTGTATGTGTGTTTGTGTGCGTGTCCTTGTGTGTATATGTGTATGTGTATATGTATATGTATGTGTGTGTGTGTGTGCGCGTGTGTGTGTGCGTGTTCCTGTCTGTGTGCGAGTGTGGGTGTGAGTGTATGCGTGTGAGTGAGTGTGTATGTGTCTGTGTGTGTGTGTCAGTTTGTGTGTGTGAGTGAGTTTGTGGCTCTCTCTCTCTCTCTCTCTCTCTCTCTCTCTCTCTCTCTCTCTCTCTCTCTCTCTCTCTCTCTCTCTCTCTCTCTCTCTCTCTCTCTCTCTCTCTGTGTATGTGTATGTGTATATGTATATGTATATGTATATATTATTTATATGCATATGCATATGTATATTTATATACATTAAGCACTAGTTTATTTTTATGTAAGGATATCCAAAATAACGTCATTCGAGATTGACGTCATTTCCATTCAAAAATGTCACATATTCTTAGGTAATTTAAATATCAAGTATTGGCTGACTGGAATTAACGTAGCGTACATAGCTGACAAAAACACATTGTATTAGTAACAAGTGTGTCATAACAATTTCACGTGCAAAACTAATGACGTAATTTTGGGAAGCGACGTCATAATATAATGATGCTTCCCCAGTCTTAGCTCTGTTCAGACTCCAAACAACCCGACCCAGCAGACGCTCGTGCCTTTTGCAAAATGAATTAAAGAATTACTGTTTCACGACATACAAGGAACTCGCACTCACAACTGCACATACTCACGTGTTCTGCCTTTGGGAAAATTAATGAAAGAATCAAGTGCATACAAAGATCTCTTGGTACATCTCACTCTGCTGATTAAAAGTAGATCAATAAACTGTACACATAGGTAAGGAAACAATTACTAGTGTTTAGGTGCGAACCAGGACGCTTGATACTCTCTTTCGCATCAATTTGTCTATGTCGTCTGCACGGACTGACATTTGATTATAAAAGCCGTAGCGGTGGAGAAATACTATTTTCTATCAAATAATGTAAAATTGAGAATGTTCGTTCTAGTGGCTAAATTTCCCTTACAACCGTATAACTCATGTTTGAGAAGAAAAATTTTTGTTATCTCAGCAGTATTATTCAGCATAATTCTATGTTCGTCTGCTGAAGGTAGCTGCGCTAAAAAACAATTAACAAAGTCTCTTTTGCATCAAAATGAGAAACCTACAGACATTCCAGTAAAGGAATTAAAGTGTTCCAGTATAATGGAATGTGCCATGAAATGCTACGACAACTGTGAGGGATTTTTCTTCAACATCCACAACGGCTTGTGTTCTTTGTACAACCAAAGATTTGTATCAATGACGTTTGTGAACAACAATGGGACTCAGGCCTACGGTAAGTATGCTAGTGTTGATAAATACTACGGTAAGTATCCTAGTGTTGGTAAATACTATGGTAAGTATGCTAGTGTTGGTAAACATCAGACTACAATGGGACTCGGGCCTACGGTAATTATTCCCAACAATGGGGCTCGAGCTTACGGTAAGTATGCTAGTGTTGATAAATATCAGGGGACTCGAGCTTACGGTAAGTATGCTAGTGTTGGTAAATACAGACACCAATGGGACTCAGGCCTACGGTAAGTATGCTAGTGTTGATAAATATCAGGTAAAATGGGACTACGGTAAATGTAGTGTTGGTAAATACTACGGAAAGTATGCTAGTGTTGGTAAATACCAGACAACAATGGCACTCGGGCCTACGGTAAGTATGCTAGTGTTGGTAAATACTACGGTAAGTATGCTAGTTTTGGTAAATACTACGGTATGTATGCTAGTGTTCGTAAATACTACGGTAAGTATGCTAGTGTTCGTAAATATCAGACAACAATGGGACTCGGGCCTATGGTAAGTATGCTAGTGTTGGTAAATATCAGACAACAATGGGACTCAGGCCTACGGTAAGTATGCTAGTGTTGATAAATATCAGACATCAATGGGACTCGGGCCTATGGTAAGTATGCTAGTGTTGGTAAATATCAGACACCAATGGGACTCAGGCCTACGGTAAGTATGCTAGTGTTGATAAATATCAGACAACAATGGGACTCGGGCCTACGGTAAGTATGCTAGTGTTGGTAAATATCAGACAACAATGGGACTCGGGCCTACGGTAAGTATGCTAGTGTTGGTAAATACTACGGTAAGTATGCTAGTGTTGGTAAATATCAGACAACAATGAGACTCGGGCCTACGGTAAGTATGCTAGTGTTGGTAAATACTAGGGGAAGTATGCTAGTGTTGGTAAATACTACGGTATGTATGCTAGTGTTGGTAAATACTACGGTAAGTATGCTAGTGTTGTAAATGTTGGTAAAGTATGCTACGGGTAAGTATGACAACAATGGCACTCGGGCCTACGGTAAGTATGCTAGTGTTACTACGGAAAGTATGCTAGTGTTGGTAAATACCAGACAACAACAATGGGACTCGGGCCTACGGTAAGTATGCTAGTGTTGGTAAATATCAGGGCCTACGGTAAGTATGCTAGTGTTGGTAAATACTACGGTAAGTATGCTAGTGTTGGTAAATATCAGACAACAATGAGACTCGGGCCTACGGTAAGTATGCTAGTGTTGGTAAATACTACGGGAAGTATGCTAGTGTTGGTAAATACTACGGTAAGTATGCTAGTGTTGGTAAATACTACGGTAAGTATGGTAGTGTTGGTAAATACTACGGTAAGTATGCTAGTGTTGGTAAATACTACGGTAAGTATGCTAGTGTTGGTAAATACCAGACAACAATGTATGCTAGTGTTGGTAAATACTACGGTAAGTATGCTAGTGGTAAATACTACGGTAAATATCACGGTACAGTGTTGGTAAATATCAATGGGACTCGGGCCTATGGTAAGTATGCTAGTGTTGGTAAATATCAGACAACAATGGGACTCAGGCCTACGGTAAGTATGCTAGTGTTGATAAATATCAGACATCAATGGGACTCGGGCCTATGGTAAGTATGCTAGTGTTGGTAAATATCAGACACCAATGGGACTCAGGCCTACGGTAAGTATGCTAGTGTTGATAAATATCAGGCAACAATGGGACTCGGGGCTACGGTAAGTATGTTAGTGTTGGTAAATACTACGGAAAGTATGCTAGTGTTGGTAAATACCAGACAACAATGGCACTCGGGCCTACGGTAAGTATGCTAGTGTTGGTAAATACTACGGTAAGTATGCTAGTTTTGGTAAATACTACGGTATGTATGCTAGTGTTCGTAAATACTACGGTAAGTATGCTAGTGTTGGTAAATATCAGACAACAATGGGACTCGGGCCTATGGTAAGTATGCTAGTGTTGGTAAATATCAGACAACAATGGGACTCAGGCCTACGGTAAGTATGCTAGTGTTGATAAATATCAGACATCAATGGGACTCGGGCCTATGGTAAGTATGCTAGTGTTGGTAAATATCAGACACCAATGGGACTCAGGCCTACGGTAAGTATGCTAGTGTTGATAAATATCAGACAACAAAGGGACTCGGGCCTACGGTAAGTATGCTAGTGTTGGTAAATATCAGACAACAATGGGACTCGGGCCTACGGTAAGTATGCTAGTGTTGGTAAATACTACGGTAAGTATGCTAGTGTTGGTAAATATCAGACAACAATGAGACTCGGGCCTACGGTAAGTATGCTAATGTTGGTAAATACTAGGGGAAGTATGCTAGTGTTGGTAAATACTACGGTATGTATGCTAGTGTTGGTAGATACTACGGTAAGTATGGTAGTGTTGGTAAATACTACGGTAAGTATGCTAGTGTTGGTAAATACTACGGAAAGTATGCTAGTGTTGGTAAATACCAGACAACAATGGCACTCGGGCCTACGGTAAGTATGCTAGTGTTGGTAAATACTACGGTAAGTATGCTAGTTTTGGTAAATACTACGGTATGTATGCTAGTGTTCGTAAATACTACGGTAAGTATGCTAGTGTTGGTAAATATCAGACAACAATGGGACTCGGGCCTATGGTAAGTATGCTAGTGTTGGTAAATATCAGACAACAATGGGACTCAGGCCTACGGTAAGTATGCTAGTGTTGATAAATATCAGACATCAATGGGACTCGGGCCTATGGTAAGTATGCTAGTGTTGGTAAATATCAGACACCAATGGGACTCAGGCCTACGGTAAGTATGCTAGTGTTGATAAATATCAGGCAACAATGGGACTCGGGGCTACGGTAAGTATGTTAGTGTTGGTAAATACTACGGAAAGTATGCTAGTGTTGGTAAATACCAGACAACAATGGCACTCGGGCCTACGGTAAGTATGCTAGTGTTGGTAAATACTACGGTAAGTATGCTAGTTTTGGTAAATACTACGGTATGTATGCTAGTGTTGGTAAATACTACGGTAAGTATGCTAGTGTTGGTAAATATCAGACAACAATGGGACTCGGGCCTATGGTAAGTATGCTAGTGGGACTCAGGCCTACGGTAAGTATGTGTTGAAATATCAGACAACAATGGGACTCGGGCCTACGGTAAGTATGCTAGTGTTGGTAAATATCAGACACCAATGGGACTCGGGCCTATGGTAAGTATGCTAGTGTTGGTAAATATCAGACAACAATGGGACTCGGGCCTACGGTAAGTATGCTAGTGTTGGTAAATATCAGACAACAATGGGACTCGGGCCTACGGTAAGTATGCTAGTGTTGGTAGTTACTCACTACGGTAAATATCAGACAACAAAATACTAGGGACTCGGGCCTACGGTAAGTATGCTAGTGTTGGTAAATATCAGACAAGTATGGGACTCGGGCCTACGGTAAGTATGCTAGTGTTGGTAAATACTACGGTAAGTATGCTAGTGTTGGTAAATATCAGACAACAATGGCACTCGGGCCTACGGTAAGTATGCTAGTGTTGGTAAATACTAGGGGAAGTATGCTAGTGTTGGTAAATACTACGGTATGTATGCTAGTGTTGGTAAATACTACGGTAAGTATGGTAGTGTTGGTAAATACTACGGTAAGTATGCTAGTGTTGGTAAATACTACGGAAAGTATGCTAGTGTTGGTAAATACCAGACAACAATGGCACTCGGGCCTACGGTAAGTATGCTAGTGTTGGTAAATACTACGGTAAGTATGCTAGTTTTGGTAAATACTACGGTATGTATGCTAGTGTTCGTAAATACTACGGTAAGTATGCTAGTGTTGGTAAATATCAGACAACAATTGGACTCGGGCCTATGGAAATATCAGACAACAATGGGACTCGGGCTCGGGCCTATGGTAAGTATGCTAGTGTTGGTAAATATCAGACAACAATGGGACTCAGGCCTACGGTAAGTATGCTAGTGTTGATAAATATCAGACATCAATGGGACTCGGGCCTATGGTAAGTATGCTAGTGTTGGTAAATATCAGACAACAATGGGACTCAGGCCTACGGTAAGTATGCTAGTGTTGATAAATATCAGACAACAATGGGACTCGGGCCTACGGTAAGTATGCTAGTGTTGGTAAATATCAGACAAGTATGGGACTCAGGCCTACGGTAAGTATGCTAGTGTTGATAAATATCAGGCAACAATGGGACTCGGGGCTACGGTAAGTATGTTAGTGTTGGTAAATACTACGGAAAGTATGCTAGTGTTGGTAAATACCAGACAACAATGGCACTCGGGCCTACGGTAAGTATGCTAGTGTTGGTAAATACTACGGTAAGTATGCTAGTTTTGGTAAATACTACGGTATGTATGCTAGTGTTCGTAAATACTACGGTAAGTATGCTAGTGTTGGTAAATATCAGACAACAATGGGACTCGGGCCTATGGTAAGTATGCTAGTGTTGGTAAATATCAGACAACAATGGGACTCAGGCCTACGGTAAGTATGCTAGTGTTGATAAATATCAGACATCAATGGGACTCGGGCCTATGGTAAGTATGCTAGTGTTGGTAAATATCAGACACCAATGGGACTCAGGCCTACGGTAAGTATGCTAGTGTTGATAAATATCAGACAACAATGGGACTCGGGCCTACGGTAAGTATGCTAGTGTTGGTAAATATCAGACAACAATGGGACTCGGGCCTACGGTAAGTATGCTAGTGTTGGTAAATACTACGGTAAGTATGCTAGTGTTGGTAAATATCAGACAACAATGAGACTCGGGCCTACGGTAAGTATGCTAGTGTTGGTAATATACTAGGGAAGTATGCTAGTGTTGGTAAATACTACGGTATGTATGCTAGTGTTGGTAGATACTACGGTAAGTATGGTAGTGTTGGTAAATACTACGGTAAGTATGCTAGTGTTGGTAAATACTACGGAAAGTATGCTAGTGTTGGTAAATACCAGACAACAATGGCACTCGGGCCTACGGTAAGTATGCTAGTGTTGGTAAATACTACGGTAAGTATGCTAGTTTTGGTAAATACTACGGTATGTATGCTAGTGTTCGTAAATACTACGGTAAGTATGCTAGTGTTGGTAAATATCAGACAACAATGGGACTCGGGCCTATGGTAAGTATGCTAGTGTTGGTAAATATCAGACAACAATGGGACTCAGGCCTACGGTAAGTATGCTAGTGTTGATAAATATCAGACATCAATGGGACTCGGGCCTATGGTAAGTATGCTAGTGTTGGTAAATATCAGACACCAATGGGACTCAGGCCTACGGTAAGTATGCTAGTGTTGATAAATATCAGGCAACAATGGGACTCGGGGCTACGGTAAGTATGCTAGTGTTGGTAAATACTACGGTAAGTATGCTAGTGTTGGTAAATATCAGACAACAATGAGACTCGGGCCTACGGTAAGTATGCTAGTGTTGGTAAATACTAGGGGAAGTATGCTAGTGTTGGTAAATACTACGGTATGTATGCTAGTGTTGGTAAATACTACGGTAAGTATGATAGTGTTGGTAAATACTACGGTAAGTATACTATTGTTGGTAAATATCAGACAACAATGGGTCTCGGGCCTACGGTAAGTATGCTAGTGTTGGTAAATACTACGGTAAGTATGCTAGTGTTGGTAAATATCAGACAACAATGAGACTCGGGCCTACGGTAAGTATGCTAGTGTTGGTAAATACTAGACTAGTGTTGGTAAATACTACGGTAAGTATGCTAGTGTTGGTAAATACTACGGTAAGTATGCTAGTGTTGGTAAATACTACGGTAAGTATGCTAGTGTTGGTAAATACTACGGTAAGTATAGTGTTGGTAATACCAGACAACAATGAGACTACGGTAAGTATGCTAGTGTTGGTAAATACTACGGTAAGTATGCTAGTGTTGGTAAATACTACGGTAAGTATGCTAGTGTTGGTACTACGGTAAGTATGGTTTGTTGGTAAATACTACGGTAAGTATGCTAGTGTTGGTAAATACTACGGAAAGTATGCTAGTGTTGGTAAATACCAGACAACAATGGCACTCGGGCCTACGGTAAGTATGCTAGTGTTGGTAAATACTACGGTAAGTATGCTAGTTTTGGTAAATACTACGGTATGTATGCTAGTGTTCGTAAATACTACGGTAAGTATGCTAGTGTTGGTAAATATCAGACAACAATGGGACTCGGGCCTATGGTAAGTATGCTAGTGTTGGTAAATATCAGACAACAATGGGACTCAGGCCTACGGTAAGTATGCTAGTGTTGATAAATATCAGACATCAATGGGACTCGGGCCTATGGTAAGTATGCTAGTGTTGGTAAATATCAGACACCAATGGGACTCAGGCCTACGGTAAGTATGCTAGTGTTGATAAATATCAGACAACAATGGGACTCGGGGCTACGGTAAGTATGCTAGTGTTGGTAAATACTACGGTAAGTATGCTAGTGTTGGTAAATATCAGACAACAATGAGACTCGGGCCTACGGTAAGTATGCTAGTGTTGGTAAATACTAGGGGAAGTATGCTAGTGTTGGTAAATACTACGGTAAGTATGCTAGTGTTGGTAAATACTACGGTACAATAGTCGGGCCTACGGTAAGTATGCTAGTGTTGGTAAATACTACGGTAAGTATGGCTAGTAAGTATGCTAGTGGTAAATACTGGGTATGTATCGGGCCTACGGTAAGTATGCTAGTGTTGGTAAATATCAGACAACAATGGGACTCGGGCCTAAAGTATGCTAGTGTTGGTAAATATCAGACAACAATGGGACTACGGTAAGTATGCTAGTGTTGATAAATATACATCAATGGGACTCGGGCCTAAAGTATGCTAGTGTTGGTAAATATCAGACAACAATGGGACTCGGGCCTACGGTAAGTATGCTAGTGTTGGTAAATATCAGACAACAATGGGACTCAGGCCTACGGTAAGTATGCTAGTGTTGGTAAATATCAGACAACAATGGGACTCGGGCCTATGTATGCTAGTGTTGGTAAATACTACGGTAACGGTAAGTATGCTAGTGCTAGTGTTGGTGTAAATATCAGGTACGGTAAGTAAATACTACGGTAAGTATGCTAAATACTGGTAAATACTATGCTCGTAAACTACGGTAAGTATGCTAGTGTTGGTAATACTAAGTATGCTAGTGTTGGTAAATACTACGGTTGGTAAATACTACGGTATGTATGCTAGTGTTGGTAAATACTACGGTAAGTATGCTAGTGTTGGTAAATACTACGGTAAGTATGCTAGTGTTGGTAAATACTACGGTAAGTATGCTAGTGTTGGTAAATACTACGGTAAATGGCACTCGGGCCTACGGTAAGTATGCTAGTGTTGGTAAATACTACGGTAAGTATGCTAGTGTTGGTAAATACTACGGTAATTATGCTAGTGTTGGTAAATACTACGGTAAGTATGCTAGTGTTGGTAAATACTATGGTAAGTATGCTAGTGTTAGTAAATACTACGGTAAGTATGATAGTGTTGGTATTCCCAATATCAGAAAACATTTGGCTCTACTTTCACTTTGAAGTAATACAAAATACCTATTCTAAACATTCCAAACTATACTCAAAAGAAGTACGCCATATAAGTATTCCTAATGTACACATCAAACAAATTACGTCACTATTCACCTACGTCATTACACGAACTACGTCCTATTCAGCATGTCACTATTTAACAGACAATTACACGAACTACGTCCTATTCAGCATGTCACTATTTAACAGACAATTACACAAACTAGTCCTATTCAGCATGTCACTATTTAACAGACAATTACACGAACTACGTCACTATTCAATAATGTTAACTTCTTGGTTCTTTTCCTTTCAGGAAAAAATCTATTTCATTGCAGGATTTCTATAGTTTCTAAGTAAAATAGAAATAGACTTTAATGAAAATGCAAACATTCTGGTATTTGACAACAACTTGGAAAATCATCGTGTTTGTGTCTGGCGCTAACTTTGTTCTGAAGGTAACCTTTAATAGAAACACATTTTAATTAATAGAAGATGTCAGTCGCCTTTTACCAGACTGTTATGACGTCATGATGAAAGGAGGGAAAACCAATAGAGTTTACACGATACAACCACGTGACGCCGGTGGACCTATCAACGTCTGGTGTGAAATATCCGACAATCAAGGCTGGCTAGTAAGTTGTAATTGCAGGAATTCACAGACTGCTCAAACATCTCTCTCTCTCTCTCTCTATCTCTCTCTCTCTCTCTCTCTCTCTCTCTCTCTCTCTCTCTCTCTCTCTCTCTCTCTCTCTCTCTCTCTCTCTCTCTCTCTCTCTCTCTCTCTCTCTCTCTCTCTCTCTCTCCCTCTCGCTCTCCCCCTCGCTCTCTCTCTCTCTCTCTCTCTCTCTCTCTCTCTCTCTCTCTCTCTCTCTCTCTCTCTCTCTCTCTCTCTCTCTCTCCTCTCCCTCCCCTCTCCCTCCCTCCCTCTCTCTCCCTCCCCTCTCCCCTCTCTCTCTCCTCCTCTCTCTTCCTCTCTCTCCTCTCCTCTCCTCTCTCCCCCTCTCTCCCCCTCTCTCCCCCTCTCTCTCTCTCTCTCTCTCTCTCTCTCTCTCTCTCTCTCTCTCTCTCTCTCTCTCTCTCTCTCTCTCTCTCTCTCTCTCCCCTCTCCCTCTCTCTCTCTCTCTCTCTCTCTCCCTCTCTCTCTCTCTCCCCCCCTCGCTTTTACTCTCCATCTCCCACTCTCTCCATCTCCAACTCTCTCCATCTCCCACTCTCTCCATCTCCCAAGTAGTTAGGGCCTGTCTATAGGGTACATCAATTTCACTATTGCATCATCCAAGATGGCCGCCAAACTGCGCCGTAGGGGATGACGAAAGATGACGCAATGCTGACGTCACTAGGCCCCGCCTATAGAAGGGTGTGTACAGGTTTATTTTAAGAACTGACTGATGCAATGCTGACATCACTAGGCCCCGCCTCTAGAAGGGTGTGGGCACATTTATTTTAAGAATTGGTGTAATACTGACGTCACTCTTACAGTGTACATTCCAGTTTTTGTTTTAAGAACCTATATAATGATCGATACAGTAATTTGTCCAAATGTGTATTTGAAGACAAAGAATACTGAAAAGACATATGTTAATTAATATTCCCCAGCCCTTTTTTTCACTCTTACTGTGTACATTCCAGTTTTTATTTTAAGAAACGATGTAATGTTCAATACAGTATTTTGTCTAAATGCGTATTTGAAGACAATTATTACTAAAAAAGACATATCTTAATTAATGCCCTCCCCCCTCCCACCCCCTTTTTTTATTATATAGCAGCTTATTAAAGACATCACACCCAACATTGAATACCAGTATCCCAGAGAAGAAGAAAAAGTAATGTTGGGATGTGAAACGTTAATAAACGATACATTGATATTTGTATTACACATTTATCAGCAAAACCATTCCTATGTAGTCTTGTTTAGTATTTCCAAAAAAGTGTAACATATTCAGTCAATAATAAAAAACAACAACATGATCATAGGTGTGTGTGGTACCGACCGTTATGATGCAATCCTGAATGAAACTGGATGCTGGAACGTTTGGAAGTCTTGCCACATTCACCTATATTAGAATAATATCCATAGGAAAAATCCACATAGATGCTTACTTGTGAGAATGATTTTAGCAACTAATCTTATACGATGTAAGGCCCCACAGTCTGGGAGTCAAATTGAAATGTGATATCTGTCAGCTGTGAATCGTTCCGTTGATCTGTATCATGGTAATCTAAACTAGGTGTGTGCCCACTTGAATTTTGTTTACTCCCCCCAACACACATCGCAATGGCGATAATATATATATAAATATATACACAGTGTTTGATGTAGGGAAGGGGGCGGATAGGGCAGGGGGAGGATGTGAGAGCGGTGTGACCCTAACGTACATATTTATTTATTTGAAATATGATTTTTGTTTCTTAATATAATATATACTTACTTTTGAAGATACAATACATCTTTAAGTATATCCGTGTAATGCATTTTTAATCCACTCCTCAATACACTGTTTATCACAGTACATGGCATACACTTATGCTAACAGAGAGAAAAATGCAATTGAAACATCCGATTCTGAATGGGATCATATTATTATGAGGCTAACGTTCCAAGAGGGTCGGTAATGGAGGGGGTGCTAATATACACCGTTTGTATAAGCTGAATGGATCGTGTTTTATGATATTCATTACTGCTTGATGCTCTGGCCCTAATACTTGACCGCTTAAAGAATTTGAGAAATGATTTACAGAGTGCGACTGAAACCGGATATGCACACTTACGTTTGAACTCTAGACGTGATAAAAACCAGAAGCAATTCTGAAGGGGAGAAAACGAAACAAAACAGACCCTGTGTGCTACATTGTACGTCCATGTATGTTTCTGTTATGATACAATATAAGTGTATGGGTTTTAACAGGTTATTTCGATATAAAAACCAGAAGTAATATATTGTTCACACACACACACACACACACACGCTCACACACACACACGCACACACACACACACCTCCCCCATGATTTCCCCCCAAGTTGGAATTACTTGTAGTATGAAAATTTATAATACATTCCGTCAATGAATCACGTCTTAGTACAATGTTTGGCACCAACATTTCAAATGCAATCTGACTCCATAGTTTGTAAGTTTGCGGAGTTGGGCGGCTAGGCGGGACGGCTGCGGTAAGCGGCGCGCGGCACGAAACCGATGGGACGTCGAGGCGGGACGGACGGGGCGGGTGCACGGAGGGGGACGCAATGGCGCGGGCGGGACGGCGGGGGCAGGACGGAGGGGGCGGGTCGTGGCGGAGGCGGCGATCAGCAAACACACATGAGATTGCCTTTGAAAACTGGGACGTCAGCAAGAGAAGCGAGTGTCGCGACATATACAGCAAGAGCGCTCTTTTGTGTTTCCACCCTATCATTATCTACCAGTCAGAGTAGAAAACACCGATGTCATTCACGTCTATATAAAGAGCCCCACGGGACACCCTGCTTCATTTATCGCCGGATCCGTCGTGACACTTCATCTCAAGTCTATGCCTTTCGGGTTCTGATCGTCATGAACTATACACTGTACGTTCCCGACACCGAGAAATGGACTCGCTATTATCAGTTGCAAGCTCAAGGCAAATGTATGATTTCTCCTCGGACGGGGGAACAGGCTAAAGCTCAACTCAAACGCCAAAGGCAACATAATCAACAACAACAAAGTGGTGGGGGATACAAGCGTAACGCCTCGAAACGGCAGAGGCAATTTTAAACTGTATAAAAGGAGCCACGGAAGACGGACATCGCCATTTCAATTGAATCGGCGGCGCTGTCACAATGTATCAAAGCTCGTGTCCTGAGTGTGAAAAGATATTTTCCAGGAGAGATGCCATGATGCGACATCTAAACACCAGTCATCCACCACCACCACCACCACCACTACTGCCACCACCACTGCAACCACCACCACCACTACTGCCACCACTACTGCCACCACCACTGCCACCACCACAGTCCTGCGATACGTGTGGGGTCGTCTTTAAAGACGGGAGAAACTTGCAGCGACACCCGCGCTTGAATACATGTGAAAATGACGAGGAGAAAGGAGAGACCTCTAATGATCTCGAAAACGAGGGCATACGTCAGAAGATCGATCGTGAATACGATGTAAATCGTGACTATTTTGAAGACAAGAAACAACGTTTTCGAAATAGGAATATGTCTCAAGATGACATCTAAAAAGGACTGAAGGCTCTAAAATGGAAATTGTTTAAAGAAACGTACTCTCGAGTTTTGACATACATGTACTACTTTGACAAAGGCATGAACTCGAGAAACATTCTACAGTCGGTGGATCCGAAGACAGATGTTAGACCACAAATTCGTTCCAGATTAAACAAATATCGTTCCTGGATCAGTGAATATCTGGACGAAGCAGACAGTGCCGACGACGATGATGATGATGCTACCAGTGGTGATGAGGACATTGATGATGACAATTATACTAAATAAACAGTAACTGTATTTTGCCTTACGACCTCTGAATGTGACCTTCTGTATATGCGTATCTTATGTCCACTGATTGAAATAATAAAATCAAGATATGACTCTTACCTTTCTTTTTATTTTTACTCATCATCATGTGTGTTTGTTTCGCTTCCGCCACGACCCGCCCCCTCCGTCCCGCCCCACCGTCCCGCCCGCGCCATTGCGTCCCCCTCCGTGCACCCGCCCCGTCCGTCCCGCCGCGACATCACATCGGTCTTGCCGCGCGCCGCTTACCGCAGCCGTCCCGCCGCGCCGCCCCCCCGCCGCAAACTTACAAACTATGGAGTCAGATTGCATTTGAAATGTTGGTGCCAAACATTGTACTAAGACGTGATTCATTGACGGAATATATTATAAATTTTCATACTACAAGTAATTTCAACTTGGGGGGAAATCATGGAGGAGGTGTGTGTGTGTGTGTGTGTGTGTGTGTGTGTGTGTGTGTGTGTGTGTGCGTGTGTGTGTGTGTGTGTGAACAATATATTACTTCTGGTTTTTATATCGAAATAACCTGTTAAAACCCATACACTTATATTGTATCATAACAGAAACATACATGGACGTACAATGTAGCACACAGGGTCATTGTTTTGTTTCGTTTTCTCCCCTTCAGAATTGCTTCTGGTTTTTATCACGTCTAGAGTTCAAACGTAAGTGTGCGTATCCGGTTTCAGTCGCACTCTGTAAATCATTTCTCAAATTATTTAAGCGGTCAAGTATTAGGGCCAGAGCATCAAGCAGTAATGAATATCATAAAACACGATCCATTCAGCTTATACAAACGGTGTATATTAGCACCCCCCTCCATTACCGACCCTCTTGGAACGTTAGCCTCATAATAATATGATCCCATTCAGAATCGGATGTTTCAATTGTATTTTTCTCTCTGTTAGCATAAGTGTATGCCATGTACTGTGATAAACAGTGTATTGAGGAGTGGATTAAAAATGCATTACACGGATATACTTAAAGATGTATTGTATCTTCAAAAGTAAGTATATATTATATTAAGAAACAAAAATCATATTTCAAATAAATGAATATGTACGTTAGGGTCACACCGCTCTCACACCCTCCCCCTGTCCTATCCGCTCCCCTTCCCTACATCAAACACTGTGTATATATTTATATATATATACTCTTCAAAAAAAGAAACGCAAAAGGGTACAAATGGGTTATAACTCCGATTTTATGTTTCCTACCGGTTCATGCTTTGTGAATATAAGGTCATTGCATGTCCCAAACACATTCCCACGGTTACATTCGATAAAACGCAGCTACTGTACAATAAAGTTCCAAAATGTGAATATTCGCAAAAACGCAGCCACGTGCAAACCATGTCACCACTGCACGTGCGTTGTCTGCACGTGCAACATGAACACCGACAGTATAAAAGTGCAGGGTGTTCGCTTGCCTGGCCTCTGTATCTGGCCGACAGTTGACAATCCAGGACATGCCACGTCTCAGTGAACCGCAGAGAAACAATGCCATCGGCCGACTAGACGCAGGCGAATCCAGAACGGCCGTTGCCAGGGCATTCCATGTGTCCCCAAGCACCATCTCCAGACTGTGGGACCGTTACCAGCAACATGGATCAACACGTGACCTCCCTAGATCCGGTCGACCACGGGTCACTACCCCCGGGCAGGACCGCTACATCCGGGTACGCCACCTTCGGGAACGATTGACTACTGCCACCTCCACAGCCGCAGCAATACCAGGTTTGCGCAGGATATCCGACCAGACCGTACGGAACCGCCTACGTGAGGTAGGAATTCGTGCCAGACGTCCAGTTCGAGGTGTCATCTTAACACCACAACACCGTCGACTCCGACTGCAGTGGTGCCAGATTCATCGACAATGGCCTCAACTGCGATGGAGACAGGTGTGGTTCAGTGACGAGTCCCGATTTCTGCTCTGACGTCATGATGGAAGATGTCGCGTGTATAGGCGTCGTGGTGAACGTTATGCGGCAAACTGCGTGCAGGAAGTGGACAGATTCGGCGGGGGTAGTGTCATGGTGTGGGCAGCCATCTCACACACTGGCAGAACTGACCTGGTCCACGTGCAGGGCAACCTGAATGCACAGGGCTACATTGACCAGATCCTCCGGCCACACATCGTTCCAGTTATGGCCAACGCCAACGCAGTGTTCCAACATGACAACGCCAGGCCTCACACAGCACGTCTCACAACGGCTTTCCTACAGAACAACAACATTAATGTCCTTCCTTGGCCATCGATATCACCGGATTTGAACCCAATTGAGCATCTATGGGACGAGTTGGACCGACGCCTCCGACAGCGACAACCACATCCCCAGACCCTGCCCGAGCTGGCAGCAGCCTTGCAGGCCGAGTGGGCCACCATCCCCCGGGACGTCATCCGTACTCTGGTTGCTTCAATGGGCAGGCGGTGCCAGGCAGTTGTCAACACACGCGGAGGCCACACCCGGTATTGACTCCAGATGACCTTGACCTTGGTGGTGTGTCCTATCACTTACTCACAATGGACTAGAGTGAATTGTGAACAATCCTGCAACATTTGGTAATTATCGGACTCACCATTCAATAATTAAATCAATTCTCCAAATGTTACGACAATGTGGTTTTGCGTTTCTTCTTTTGAAGAGTATATTATCGCCATCGCGATGTGTGTTGGGGGGAGTAAACAAAATTCAAGTGGGCACACACCTAGTTTAGATTACCACTATGCGGATCAACGGAACGATTCACAGCTGACAGATATCACATTTCAATTTGACTCCCAGACTGTGGGGCCTTACATCGTATAAGATTAGTTGCTAAAATCATTCTCACAAGTAAGCATCTATGTGGATTTTTCCTATGGATATTATTCTAATATAGGTGAATGTGGCAAGACTTCCAAACGTTCCAGCATCCAGTTTCATTCAGGATTGCATCATAACGGTCGGTACCACACACACCTATGAAACATGTTTTTTTTTTTATTATTGACTGAATATGTTACACTTTTTGGGAAATACTAAACAAGACTACATAGGAATGGTTTTGCTGATAAATGTGTAATACAAATATCAGTGTATCGTTTATTAACGTTTCACATCCCATCATTACTTTTTCTTCTTCTCTGGGATACTGGTATTCAATGTTGGGTGTGATGTCTTTAATAAGTTGCTATATAATAAAAAAAGGGGGGGGGGGGGGGGGCATTAATTAAGATATGTCTTTTTTAGTAATAATTGTCTTCAAATACGCATTTAGACAAAATACGGTATTGAACATTACATCGTTTCTTAAAATAAAAACTGGAATGTACACTGTAAGAGTGACGTCAGTATTACACCAATTCTTAACATAGATGTGCCCACACCCTTCTAGAGGCGGGGCCTAGTGACGTCAGCATTGCGTCATCTTTCGTCATCCCCTACGGCGTAGTTTGGCGGCCATCTTGGATGATGCAATAGTGAAATTGATATACCCTATAGACAGGCCCTGACTACTCTCCCACTCTCTCCCACCCTCCCTCTCGCTCTTACTCTATCTCTCTCCCTCTCTCTCTCTCCATCTCCCTCCCCCTCCCCCTCCCCCTCTCTCCCCCTCGCTCTTACTCTCTATCTCTCTCCCTCAGTCTCTCTCACTCTACCTGCTTACGTGCCCAAGTGTTTTTCATGTTCATACATATTTCACTTTCCGTCATCTTATTTACCCATACACGGGGGACTCAATCTCAGGAAAATTTCATGAATTTATTCCCAGGTTTTCCAGCGACGGACGGATGGATCGGTAAATTTCGACAGAACTTGGAATGAATACAGAGACGGATTTGGAGATTTGAACAATGAGTTCTGGTTGGGTAAATAAACACTGTATATAAATTACAATGTACTCATCTTTCACGTTTTCTCGTCCCAACCAATGACCAGCTATTAATAAACACAATATATACATTACAATGTACTCATCTTGTTCACGTTTTCTCTTCCCAACCAATGACCAGTTACTAACAAACACATTTGTCACGCACCAAAGACTATGGAAAAGATAACTCAACAAAAATTAAATATTATATATTTAATACAAAAAAACAACAATATATATATATATATATATATATATATATATATATATACATACATATACACGCACACCAAAACCCCACACTCACTCACCACCCATCTCATTCGCCCCATTCATCCATCAATCCAACCCCATGTTGAAAAAAAACAAAAATAAACCTAATCACAGTACTTAAATGTGCACAGTTTTGTTATAGAACGTTTCTGAAATGAAAATTACTCGTGTTGTTACAAACGTTCCAAATATAAATATCAAAATAACTACGGAATTTTATAGAGACCACGTCTCCAATCCACATCACCCTGGTTGTTCGTATACACCTCCCGATTCCGACCTCAGGAATCAAACCTCAGGAATCCAACCTCAGAGTCCAATCGCGGGAGTCCAACCTCGGGAATCCAACCTCGGGAATCCAACCCCGGCAATCCAACCTCGGGAATCCAACCATATGAGTCTACTCATATCAATCAAAGGGTTTAGTCTCCGCCCCAACCTCAGGATTCTACACCTGGGACCACCCGCTGTAACAATATAAAATGCATTGCATGTATTGCATTCTACAATCCCGTATTTTATATACATGTACCAAATTATTTACAAACAAATATCACTATAAACGTTTAACAAATTATAACTATACATTGTTGCACAAATACGGTATCTAATATTCACAAAGTCATTTACAACAATCTAAGTAATAAGAATCAAAACTTACGTCTTAACACCGTGAGAAATACGAGAGCACCTTCCTCCTTAACGAAAATGATAACTCTGCCCAACACCTAATAATTCTTTCTATTTACGCATTTCCCCGAAACAATTAGTACGTGCTTTCCATGAATTGCCCATCCCAATACAATACAACATTACCCCGTGTCTTCCACTGTTCATCCACACACTGCCGTGCAACATACTACACCACACAACAAAAGTCACGCACACAAATCAAATTCACTTATTTAGAATGCCCGTCAACAAAAGTAACGCATACATAAAATATGACATGTGACACACATTTATTATTGTAGCACCACAAAGGGACAAAGTAATAAAATCGAGAAGATTAACTAGTTTTAAAAGCCCATTAAATATATATATATATATATATATATATATATATATATAGATAGATAGATAGATAGATAGATAGATAGATAGATAGATATTGATATAGACAGTCAATAATCTATTCCACGATACACGACTTCACAAATGTAAGTTTTCATGAAGAATGTGCAAATTATATTTTAGAACATTATAAACAATTTTACTTCCAATCTCGGGCAGACGAAGTTGAACACTGGTCTATTAAAATAAATAGAACATAAACAATATGTACACACATCTTCAGATGATTACAGCAACAACAGAGAAAGATGATCAGAGTATCTGAAAGATGATTTCAATGCTTTACTCTTCACCTCTTGTTCCCATTGGTTCTATTGTAGTTCCCTACCTTAAATAATAACCAAAACAACTGTATCACTTATTTACAACAACACAAAACGAAAAACGAAAACGAGACCAGGTTTCGAAATAAGTAAACAATCAATATTTTTGTCGGTGGAAGCAATCGAACAAACCTTCTATTGAAAATTGGTTTATTTATTAAAAGCACGGATCACGAGTAATCGTATTTGCAGCACAAAGGGTAAACAATGACATCCAATATCTGATCGCTTTGTGCTGTACGGAGAAGAAAGGAATGGAATATTTGTGTGAAGCCAGCTTAGCGCAATTTAAACTATATGATGTCTGACATGTGGATATTACCTACAATTGTTTAAGACCAGCTCAGCGCAATTTAAACTATATGATGTCTGACATGTGGATATTACCTACAATTGTTTGAGAGAAAGAGATCAGAAACCCGCTGTCTGGGTATTTCGAAAACTACTACTATAAAAGTCAGGGTCATATTGGCTATTCCTCCTGATACAGCAGCAGGGACATTTTTATGTAGACAGGACAGCACATTCCACAGCATTTGGTGTGATAGTAGTAGTGCGCAGATTAGGATGGCTTATATGAAAAGTAAATGATAAATAAATAAATAAAAAAAATATGATAATACGGTAAATCAATTAGTTATATAATTATTATTATTATTATTATTATTATTATAAAAGTCCACATATGGCGATCGATCCTGCCATCCGTTGCTAGATTTTGTTAAGTAAACAACTGTTTGGTCGTTTTTGTCAGTGGAAGCAGTCAAACAAACATTCTATTGAAAATTGGTTTATTTTTTAAATAAGCATTCGATGAAATGCACGGATCACGACCATATGTTGAACGAGACAAAGGGTGCCAGTTCCTCGGGTTTCTTCTCAAAACGCAGGCGTATCATAACGCAGACGCATCAGAATAACACGATACATGGATGAGTACTTTACTAATAACCTGGAGTCTACCCGAAATAATACATTTAGTGATTACTGGATGGGTCTGATATCACAAAACAGAATACCAAACGGAGAACGCCGAATATAACGTGAATTAAAAATGTATACATTATTTGAAACTGATTGTTTTAGTGTTGTTTTCTTCCAATATCAATCAGTATCAAATGGACGGGGATTGTATGCTCAATGCTAATTTTTCACATACATATTTTCCGGGGTAAAGCTACTTGACACTCATTAGAAATAGTCTAGACCACTACCACCATCACTATCCCCATCTTGCTACACACGTACCTGTCATTTTCTAGCTGAAAAACCCTTCTACAATCCACTGACACTCTCGAACTTAGGTTTTTTTTCTTTTTAGGAGGTTTTTTTCTGTTTTGTTCTTTAAAGCTACATATGGATCTTGCCGTGGAATGCCATTCTGCGATATATTTGAATGTAAATGTGTCGACATAAAACCAAGGATTGAATTTTTTTCTATAGGCAACACAAACATCCATCGTATAACCAGACAGGGTCACTACGATCTGACAATTGACTTGGAAGACTTTGAAGGTAACACCAAGTACGCGCTGTATAAGAACTTCTCCGTGGCTTCAGAGCAGGACTACTTCAGACTGAGTCTGGGCGAGTACAGCGGAAATGCAGGTACGACTTGAAAGCTGTTTGGAAATAATTTCATATCAATTTTAGTATTCATTATGAAAATGGTATTGGAATATTTGATAGACATGGCGAGCGAATATTTGAATGCCAACAAACCAAGAATAGATTATAATTAACGTGTTGTTGTTGTTATTTTAATATTTCCCTAAAAACAATTTCAGACAGACGAAAAATAAATGAATGAATGAATGAATGAATGAATATTTTAAGGTCACCCCAGCACGGAAATTACATCGGCTATTGGGTGTCAAACTATGGTAATGCAAACAAATAAAGTGATGATCAACATCAATATAACAATTCAAGATTTAAATAAAAACAGTGTAAAGAACTGTGCAAAAATACAAATATCACAGATAGATACTGACTTTTACTCAAAATTTCAATTGTGCTGTATTGCCCATCTCAAAGAGAATGTTACACCCCTGCACCACGCTGAGATTATAAAGGCATAATGCCGTAGTGACTGGTAGCTAACCTAGATTTATATTTGGACTTCTCGTGTGGTATTTCTGAATTATCAGTATGAAATTATGAAAAACACTAAAACAGTATGACCGAAAACAAATATGCGGAAGGAACCCATTGAGGAATTGACCAGAAAATGTAGCTTTACACGATTTTCAGACCCACTTTGAACTGCCTATCGAACACAACACTCAGAAAAATTACAAATACATAGTTAGCATGCATCACATGAACAAGCATCAACATAAAATATGTATAGTTATACCAATGCACACCGGATTCGTAATAAAAATGCCTATATAGGTAGTACTAACCCAAATAACTTCCGGCTGGGTCAAAGTTCGAGGTGCACCGAACTTTTGATAGAGAAGTGAACACCACAAGTCCTGTGATTGGTTATAAATGTGAGTGTGTTGGTTGTAAAAAAATAATAGTTTCATCTGGGTAAAAAAAAATTGCAATTTTATTCATCTAGTACCAATGTGTCAAGTAGCCTTGTGCTTGAAACATGTATGGGGTACCTGTCAAAAAAAGTATTCGAATTTTGTGCGAAACTAGGGTAGTCATAGACACTACCCGTTATCTCAGAAACGAGCAGCTTGACCCCCATTTTTTTTCTGATTCACTTTAAGTGTAAGGGGTGGTAGTATTTATATCCGTGGCGTTTATGTCGGTTGATACGTTGCAGGTAGGAGTTTTAGCCACATATGTTACTATTGTCGTCTATGGGATTTGATTTGGTAGTGTACACCCTATAAACTGCGAAGGAGAAACATGAATTCATACGTTTAAAGACTAGATAGCATTTTGATAATTAAAGCAAGATGTTTCAATATTGGTGCATTATACACACACAGCATACCTTACATTTTGATAATTAAAGCAAGATGTTTCAATATTGGTGCATTATACACACACAGCATACCTTACATGTTGATAATTAAAGCAAGATGTTTCAATAATGGTGCATTATACACACACAGCATACCTTACATTTGGAAAACGCTTGGATTAGTTGTTTGTTTTGTTATTTTAGATTTTTACAATTGAATAAATACTGGTAATTATCACCAATATCAGTATTACAAAATGTACTTTGCCCGTTTTATTTAATTATCCAGTACCTTCCATCTACGGTACACCACATGTCGGTGGAGTGCAGTCATCTTAAGCAAATTAGAAAATATATACTTGGAAGGAGAAATGTTTTATATCATTTCGATTCCACCTTGAACTTGTTTTGTAATTTCTCCGAGATACTAGATTTTATTCCAAATTGTAATTCTGCATACCTGTAAAACTCCTTTCATTGCTTGGGTATTACATCTGTATTTTCTATAAGGTATAGTTACTCTAGTACTGAGATAAATATTGTCTCAAATGTCACATGTTTCTTACATCTTTCAATCAGTCTATGCATATTCATTCGTTATTAAAATGTCTCTAAGTCTTTGATTTGTATTTCAGGTGACAGTTTTCATAAGCACAGTGGGTACAACTTCACGACAAAAGACAGGGATCTCGACACACATCCTGACAATAACTGTGCAGTAAGGTTCAGTGGAGGCTGGTGGTACAACCGTTGTCACAGTGCAAACCTGAATGGCCTGTATCTGAACGGAAGCCAGTCCTCTTACGCAGACGGGGTGAACTGGAAGGCATGGCGAGGACTGCATTATTCCCTAAAGAGGACAACGATGAAGATTAGACCAATGGAATTCAAAAATAACCAGGGAGACTAGACATTGTTCCCTAAAGAGGACAGTGATGAAGATTAGACCAATGACATTCTAAAATAACCGTGGAGACTAGACATTGTTCACTAAAGAGGACAGTGATGAAGATTAGACCAATGACATTCTAAAATAACCGTGGAGACTAGACATTGTACTTTAAAGAGAAAAGTGATTAAGATTAGACCAATGACATTGTAAAATAACCGTGGAGACCAGACAGTGTTCTCTAAAGAGGACAGTGTTGAAGATTAGACCAATGACATTCTAAAGAGGACAGTGTTTCACTAAAGACAGTGATAGATTAGACCAATGACATTCTAAAATAACCGTGGAGACTAGACATTGTACTTTAAAGATTTCTATTCTACTAAAGAGAAAAGTGATTAAGATTAGACCAATGACATTGTAAAATAACCGTGGAGACTAGACATTGTGTTCAAAGAGACAGTGTTCTAAAATGACATTCTAAAATAATTGTGGAGACTAGAGATTATTCACTAAAGTGGGACTTGACTAGACGTTATTCTCTAAAGAGGATATCGATGAAGATTAGTCCAATGGAATTCTGAAATAACTGTGGAGACCAGACATCGTTCCCTAAAGAGGATTGTGTTGAAGATTAGACAAACATAATTCTAAATAATCATGGAGAGGGATCCACCCGGATCTCTTTGGGAGTGGCTGTTCTCTTATATATATATAGACACGGCACTAGATAGAGATTCATGGAATCATCCACTATTTCACAAATGTCCATTCGACTCTGAATTGTGGCTGAAGTAATTACTAAACTAACAGAGATCTTTTAACGACTATAATTACATGTAACCCGTGGTTGAAGTAATTACAAAACTAACATATGTTTTAACTACTATAATTACATGTAACCCGTGGATGAACTAATTACTAAACTAACAGATATGTTTTAACTACTATAATTGCATGTAACCCGTGGTTCAAGTAATTACAAAACTAACAGATATGTTTTAACGACTATAATTACATGTAACCCGTGGTTGAAGTAATTACTAAACTAACAGATATGTTTTAACTACTATAATTGCATGTAACCCGTGGTTCAAGTAATTACAAAACTAACAGATATGTTTTAACGACTATAATTACATGTAACCCGTGGTTGAAGTAATTACTAAACTAACAGATATGTTTTAACTACTATAATTACATGTAACCCGTGGTCTAAGTAATTACTAAACTAACAGATGTTTTAACGACTATAATTACATGTAACCCGTGGCTGAAGTAATTACAAAACTAACAGAGATCTTCTAACGACTATAAGTACATGTAACCCGTGGCTGAAGTAATTACTAAACTACCGGAGATGTTTTAACGACATGTAACCCGTGGTTGAAGTAATTACAAAACTAACAGAGATGTTTTAACGACTATAATTACATGTAACCCGTGGTTGACGTAATTACTAAACTACCGGAGATGTTTTAACGACATGTAACCCGTGGTTGAAGTAATTACTAAACTAACATAGATGTTGTAACGAATATAATTACATGTAACCCGTGGTTGACGTAATTACAAAACTAACAGAGATGTTTTAACGACTATAATTACATGTAACCCGTGGCTGAAGTAATTACAAAACTAACAGAAATGTTTGATCTACTATAATTACATGTAACCCGTGGTTGAAGTAATTACAAAACTAACAGAGATGCTTTAACGACTATAATTGCAGGTAACCCGTGCTTGAAGTAATTACAAAATTCCTCGTGGTTCCAATGTTTTATTCGTCGTATTGGAAAAAACCTATAAAATATAATATAAACAATCCTTACTATCACGCATACAAACGTTCACACTTCTGTGCACATATATAATATAAACTTACAGTTAAGATAAAGTATCACTGACATTGTCCGAATAAGATACTATTGCAAATAAATACGTTTTTTGTTATCAGACATCCGCAATGTCTATTTGCTTAGACACTAGAAAGGCAGTGTACAACTTACGTTATAAAAATAAAACCTACTTCTTATTCTTTGCAGAATATTAAGTACAATAAATATTTAAAGAAATTACAAATGTCTGCTTCTGATGAAAGCTGATCGTCCTATGGTAATTAAGAAAATCTAGTTATAAAGGGCGTAGTCTAAAAGCATGCAGTGCATGTCTCGGTGTCGAGTCATCAGTCTTGCGTGGACTGTCATAGCCGCACGTGAATTAACTACTACTTATGAACCCAACACAATAGACGATGACCACTACTAACACAAAATAACAAATAGACAACACACATTTCTTTAACTATTTTATACTTAAAGATCGATTCCTACAAACTAGTTTTTAAAAATACTTAATATATTATAATTAATATTTAATTGAAATCTTTGATAATTAATAATTTAACGCCTGGTTACCTATATTAACCACATTTGTCTGTATAATATATGTGTCTGTATATTAAATGTCTTTCTGATCGTCCTGGTGTTTGTACTAGATCAAACTTTCTTGTGTTTCCTGTTATATATTTGTGTTTCGTACATATGAAATCTAATTCATTGTGGGCTATATACAAACAGTAAGGCGATCAGTACTTAAATTTAGTCGTTGCAGCTTTTGATTGTTCAGAAACTTCTTACAAGTGCAAAAGACTCAGGTTGTAAGTCTCGCACATATGTTTGACACTATAAAACAAATTGTGATACACGTTTTCATTATTAAATACAGAAATGGATACATCTCCCACCCCTAGCTATGTAAGACTGACCCATTTCATGACGTCAGTCCATACGGAATACAGCGATTCCGTCATATTATGTGGTCATGTGCGATATGTAATGAAAACATGGATCAAATTCCAGTAACACTAGGACTTCTTTTTTTAATCTTATTTTTGTTGTCAACGCTTGCTAGAGACATGCATCTTCAACCGGTGATCAAAGACATATCAATTATACGTGAATATATTGCTTCTTATATCGTTGTTGTTGGTTTCTATTCAACCGGTGATCAAAGACATATCAATTATACGTGAATATATTGCTTCTTATATCGTTGTTGTTGGTTTCTATTCAACCGGTGATCAAAGACATATCAATTATACGTGAATATATTGCTTCTTATATCGTTGTTGTTGGTTTCTATTCAACCGGTGATCAAAGACATATCAATTATACATGAATATATTGCTTCTTATATCGTTGTTGTTGGTTTCTATTCAACCGGTGATCAAAGACATATCAATTATACATGAATATATTGCTTCTTATATCGTTGTTGTTGGTTTCTATTCAACCGGTGATCAAAGACATATCAATTATACATGAATATATTGCTTCTTATATCGTTGTTGTTGGTTTCTATTCAACCGGTGATCAAAAACATCAATTATAGATTAATATATTGCTTCTTATATCGTTGTTGTTGGTTTCTATTCAACCGGTGATCAAAGACATATCAATTATACGTGAATATATTGCTTCTTATATCGCTGTTGTTGGTTTCTATTCAACCGGTGATCAAAGACATATCAATTATACGTGAATATATTGCTTCTTATATCGTTGTTGTTGGTTTCTATTCAACCAGTGATCAAAGACATATCAATTATACATGAATATATTGCTTCTTATATCGTTGTTGTTGGTTTCTATTCAACTGGTGATCAAAGACATATCAATTATACATGAATATATTGCTTCTTATATCGTTGTTGTTGGTTTCTATTCAACCGGTGATCAAAGACATATCAATTATAGTTGTTGTTGGTTTCTATTCAACCGGTGATCAAAGACATCAATTATAGATGAATATATTGCTTCTTATATCGTTGTTGTTGGTTTCTATTCAACAGGTCATCAAAGACATCAATTACAGATGAATATATTGCTTCTTATATCGTTGTTGTTGGTTTCTATTCAACCGGTGATCAAAGACATCAATTATAGGTGAATATGTTGCTTCTTATATCGTTGTTGTTGGTTTCTATTCAACCGGTGATCAAAGACATATCAATTATAGGTGAATATATTGCTACTTACATCGTTGTTGTTGGTTTCTATTAATGTTTTGTTTGCTTTAACTGTTAGGTTATGCAATACATGTGAAGAGTCCACGAGAAGAACGATGAACTTGACATTTTACAGCGTTAGAGAAATATTGATTTTAAATGTTGGTGCTGCTTCAATGTGTTCACATTCAATGCTCATAAACTACACAGCATACTTTACTTCTGTAGGCCTAGGGTGTTATTGATATTAAACACAATAATATATAATGCTTTTTGTTGGTTTTGTTCAATATAGGATGTTATTGATATGTGATATTTTTCAGATCACGTTATTTAAGAATTTGATAACTTTGCAAATTAGATGTAAATTAGTCGAGGTCTCGGCACTAGGTTTATTTGACATTTAAGCAAACGTACTTGGGTGACACTCCATGGTTGACGTATGCATTCATAGTCATCAAATAAAACCATTTCAATGGCAATTTGATACAGAAAGCTGTCCAGCATTCAGAAAACAAAAAATGTTAGGCATAACTTTATTTTGATGTAAGGACATCCAAAATGACGTCATTCGAGTTTGACGTCATTTCCATTCAAAAATACACCGCGCCACATATTCTTACGTCATTTGAATATCTAGTAATGGCGGACTGGAATTAAAGTTGCGTGTACAGTGGATAAAAAGACGTTGTATTAAGCTTGAGCTTATATGATAAAGAGATTATTACCCTCGTGTAGTTCGGTATGTGCACACTCATCCCATATATATCAAAAACGGGGTGGCTCAGGCACATCTTTCGAGTAACACCCTATCCATATCTATGGCACATGGTATAACTATACCATACTCGTTTGCAGTCATGCAGGTCTGAAACTGAACATAGAAAGTTTATGAAATTCTACAGTTCCATCCTATAGTGCACGTTATTTGCTAATGTGAAGAGAGGTTTAATTAGCATTGCGAGTACAAAAGGTTTGAGACCTGGAATATGTAGGTGTGCATTATGGGACCCCCAAACGGCCATTCTTAAGTGTCATCTCCTGTACCAATCTGAGGGGCCGCCCCTCAAAATACCCCAAATTTTAAGTTTAATTAGTATGGTTTAGTACACCAATCAAACCTACACCAAAATGTTCTCTGTTGATGTATTAATTAAGATTCTCCATTCATAAGTGTCAACCCTTGTACCGAATCCACTTAAGAACGGGTCAAAGGTCAACATCCACCCAATTTCAGGTTTAATTAGCACGATCGAGTACATCAACGAAACTAACGTTAAAATTTCCTCTGTAGATGTACTAATTAAGATCCACCATTCTTAAGTGCGAACTCCTGTACTTAGTCCACTTAAGAACGCACCTAATTAGCACTAATTAGAAGTTTAATTAGCATGGTTGAGTACATCAACGAAACTGATGCCAAAATATTCTTTATGGTACACTGATAAAGGATCAGTGATTCTTAAGTGTTAACCCCTGTACCGAATTCACTTAAGAACGGGTCAAAGGTCAACATCCCCAATATCATATATTAGGAATAAAAATAATGTATTATGCTCGCCAGAGGCTCGCATAATAAATTTTTATTCCTAATTTATGATATTGACGATACCGAAAAACACTGGTAATAACCTCTATATATAATTATATAATGTTGTATTGTGGACACTGATCATTATTTCCTGAAAGTGAATATATTTTTTTCAACAATGAAGGCTAGCAAGCAACATAACAACTTATCCAGTTTCCCAAATACACAATTAAACTATGATGTCAATAGAAGGAAGGAAATGGTTTATTTAACGACGCTCTCAACACATTTTACCACGGTTATATGGACCACACAGATATTGAGGGAGGAAACCCGTTGTCGACACTTCATGTGCAATTCTTTTGAATTAGCAGCAAGGCATCTTTTATATGCACCATCCCATAGACAGGATAGCACGTATCAGTCGTTGTTCACTGGACGGAGCGAGAAAATGATGTCAATAGATAGTCGCGTATATAGTTTACAAATACACTTTGCATTAGTAACATGACATTGTGTGTCATCACAATTTCGCATGCACAACCAATGACGTAATGTTGGGAAGCGACGTCATAGCATAATGAGGCTTCCCCAGTCTTAGCTCTGTTAGACGTCATAACATAATGAGGCTTCCCCAGTCTTAGCTCTGTTAGACGTCATAACATAATGAGGCTTCCCCAGTCTTAGCTCTGTTAGACGTCATAACATAATGAGGCTTCTTCAGTCTTAGCTCTGTTAGATGTCATAACATAATGAGGCTTCTCCAGTCTTAGCTCTGTTAGACGTCATAACATAATGAGGCTTCCCCAGTCTTAGCTCTGTTAGACGTCATAACATAATGAGGCTTCCCCAGTCTTAGCTCTGTTAGACGTCATAACATAATGAGGCTTCTCCAGTCTTAGCGCTGTTAGACGTCATAACATAATGAGGCTTCTTCAGTCTTAGCTCTGTTAGACGTCATAACATAACGAGGCTTCTCCAGTCTTAGCTCTGTTAGACGTCATAACATAACGAGGCTTCTCCAGTCTTAGCTCTGTTGGACGTCATAACATAATGAGGCTTCTCCAGCCTTAGCTCTGTTAGACGCCATAACATAATGAGGCTTCTTCAGTCTTAGCTCTGTTAGACGTCACAACATAATGAGGCTTCTCCAGTCTTAGCTCTGTTAGACGTCATAACATAATGAGGCCATTCTTTAGTGTCATCTCCTGTACCAATCTGAGGGCCGCCCCTAAGTCGAAACAATAAATCCATTGGAAATGCATACATTGCCTTGATAGATTAAAAATACCGTGATAAAGATGGATGCATATTTTGCAGATATCAAATTTCTGTACTACATTTCCATCACTGTCTTCAACCTGGTTGTCAAAATCTTCAATTATGAGAATTATACTCGTCTATATAGATACTATATAGTCTTCTGTTTCTATTTTCCAGCTTATATTGACGACACTTGGTGTCACTGGGTCATACTGTACATTACAATCTAATTGATTGAATGTTGTGTAAATACTATGTTTATTGTATGTTGTGTATGTTTTATCAAACAATCCCTGCATAGTTACACTTTCGATTCTGCCCTTGTTTGCACAGAGCAGAAACATATCGTGGCAGGCAGTGGATTTCTCCCTTTCAAGAAAAAGGGAAAGAAGTGTGATACAAATAGGCGAAGTGAACATTTATTGGTACACTTTGTGATGTTTCGGAAATGCAGTTCTGATTCCTAGGTACACTGGCAGTGTAACCCCCAGTGTATACAACTCTACAAACAGTTTGATTGTCAATACAGATTCAACGATACTTGAACCAGTTTCAGGACCACATTTGTAACAGTAATGGAACTCATGGAATGCCAAGAACAAAATATAGTTTTTGTCTTCTGAGCTAAAGGCAACTTACTTGTATTTCTCAATTGCAGGATGAGCTGCATGCAATGACAAGCATCAGTCAACTTGAAAACACCGGATGGCATACAACCTTGGATATTGTTTTAATATATGTTATCAAAACTCTTTCCCTTGGAGTGTATTTGTGTATACTGCCATTCTTTGACTAGGAAAGTATTTACATTTTTGATATTGGTACTTTAGTATACGTCGTTGGGATATTGGTAAATGTAGTTACTTTACAATTTGAAAAACTTTAAGTTTTTTTTTTTTTTTTTGGGGGGGGGGGGGGGGGGGATCAAACAGTGGCAGTGACACGAATCAATGACGTTACATTTTTATCAGTAGGCCTATCTGATTATCTTACCTTTAAATCAAACCATTAAATGGCTTATTATATTAAGCTGCTGCAAGAAGTAACGACACAACAAATGGTGGTGTCTTGTGTTAAAGTACTTATTATATTCAAGAATCAACGTCAAATGTCTATATAGTGCTTCAACCAACATTTTCACATTCATGTGTATGAAAGAAATGAGAGTGGATAATAACTTGAGCCAAAATACCTGTTTAGCCACATGACCTATGAGACAAAAAGAGAGGAAAATCTGACATTCGCACTTGCTTATTCTCATATAAGAAGAATTCACAAGTTCTTATAACTTTACAAACTGTGCAATCTGCATAGTTATAGAATGAACACTGTCTTTTAACTGGAAACATTGTAATTGTTATGAGTGAAACAGAAACCAAGGTCAAGGTCATTTAGTGAAACTCCATGTTTTTAATGCTGTTTACAGTACTTATTTGGATAAAAAAACAATTAATGTGCAAATAATGCAATAGCAAATAATTGTGAGTGTCACTGTGGTGTGTTTGTGAACCTATTCCACAAACATATTTGGTCTAGAGGTGTATTCGGGCACACATGGATGAATTAAATATGACTTGTGTGTTCAGTGCAAGGTACTTTCTGTTAATAATATATATATATATACCATTTGTGCACATATTCAATTTATTTAAGTTGATGAGTTAAATATGACTGTCGTGTTCATTGCAAGGTAACTTCTATCTTAATAAAGTCTAAATAAGTAGCTATATATGTACACCATTTGTGCAAATATTAAATTTATTTAAGTCAAATGTTAAAATTTAATACAACATTATCATATTTGTATGATATTTTTTTATCCATTTAGGTCTAGCAGTAAACATAAAATCACTTAAGTTAGGTAAATGCCCAGGTGTGGGTGGTGTGCCATCAGAGTTTTTTAAGAATGCATTATTTATTATACCATATCTAAGGATGTTATTTAATTCTGTTGTAAATAGTGGTACATTCCCAGATTCTTGGAATGTGGGCTTAATTATTCCATTGTTTAAGAAAGGAGATATTACACTTCCAAATAACTTTAGAGGTATTTCGTTATTAAATAGTATTGGAAAAGTATGTACTTCTATTTTAGAAACTAGCATTAGGACATGGCTTGAATTTAATAATATCATCCATGAAGCACAGGCAGGTTTCAGAAATAATTACTCCACAATAGATCATATATTTACACTTCAGGAATTGGGTCAAAAATATCTTAGAAAACCTAGACATAGATTTTATGTTGCTTTTATTGATGTTCGTAAAGCTTTTGACTTGGTAGATAGGAACAAGTTATTGTATGTGTTGCATATGAGGGGTATTCAAGGTAAAATATTTAACATTTTAAAAGATATATATGAAAAAGTAAATGCTTGTGTTAGAGTAAAGAATGTTTACATTAATATACAGATTTCTACCCAAAATATAAAGTGCATTAAAGGAATAGCCTTGCTTTTAAAAAGAAAGCTGCCAGTTTAAATTGATTATACATGTAGTGTAATTTGTACACGCGTAGCGCACAATTAGTTTGTTTTAAAAAGAAATCTGCCAGTTTAAATTGATTATACATGTAGTGTAATTTGTACACGTGTAGCGCACAATTAATTTGGTTATAAAAGAAGTTATCTTGGTCATGTGGCCTCAATAACTGAATAAATATCTTGTCTTGTCTTGTCTAGCAGTAAACCAAGTTAGGTTGTGCCCGAATTATGAAACATGTGTACACGTGGATTGAAAATGTTCATTCAGTACAACTGGAAAATTCACTAGAACACTTGAAATACTACCTTCTGTTAAATATAATACAGTTTGCTAACAGGGAAAAGGGGGAGTGCATGTTATATCTGTTCCGCAGCCCCAAATATACAATTTGAAGAATAATTTTTAACCTAGACTATGTTTAATAAAAAAAATGTGGTGTGTCCATTAAGGCGTAAGGGGGTGGGGGGTTTGCCATAATAATTTTTTCCATATTTAAAAAATATATATATTTTTGGATAAAAGGAGTACAAATTAGTAAAAAAAAAAAAAAAAAAAAAAAAAAAAATAGACTGACCTACCTAATGTTTTTTGCCATGTTCCCGGAAACAGGTGTTTAGGCACAAAACAGACTGAAATTGTATTTTCTTCATTTGCTAAAATCTATATTTGATTATTCCTTTGTTAATCGGTCTATACTAGTTGGGTATCTGTTTTATAAGACCCAATAACCGATGTATTTTTCGTGCTGGGATGTCGTTAAACATCTATTCTCTTCTATTCTAAGATGTAATATGTATGTAGGATGCATTTTCTTTTTTACACTAAGCATATCTGAAATTACTCACAAAAACACTAACAAAGGATGCTGCGATGGTGGTGTAGTCAAATAACCTAACTCAAATGAAATTCAAAATGCTGAAATTAAAGTAACGGGTAGGTGTAGCCTGTGTGGTGGCCATGAGTTTACCTTCCGTGAACCAGTATCTAGGCCAAGTGTCAAAATGACCATGGGGGAAAATTATGAATGCTGTTTTACTGAAACACTGATGTTGAATACCAAATTTAGAATGTGCTGAGGTGTTGTAATACAAATATTAATTTTCTTTTCATTGTTGGTTATTCTAAAGAGACTGTAGAACTTCTTTTGCAATGTGGTATTTAATTAAATCCTTGAAGCATAACAGAACAAACTGTTTGTTTTCTGCTACAGACCCAAAACAAATGGACCATAACAATAAAATACTTTCCAAATTATAATCCGGAATTTATTTACATAACTAACTTGAAACCGGAAATTTATTATTATTATTATTCATTTTTTTTAATATTTATTTAACCGGAAATTTTAATATTTGTTCAGTTTAGATATTACCTTTTAAATAAATGTTGTTGTTTTTTTGTGTGTTTTTTTGTTGTTTTGGTTTGTTTGTGTGGGTGTTGTTTTTTTGTTGTTGTTTTTTTTTGTTGTTGTTTGTTTTTTTTGTCTAGTTAGACTATTTTGCAAAAATGTAGCAAAAAACCCCAACATTTTCTTACCCATGTGTAAAGGTATAGCATTGTCCCCCAAAGTCCTGCCTCCCCGGTAATATTATACCGGTATAAAACTGCCGGGGGGGGGGGGGGGGGGGGCGTATAATAGACCGGCATAAAGCTGGCGCCAGAGCAATAATATACCAGTGTTGTATTACCCCCTCCGGTATACCCCAAATTTTTCCAGAATTCTTAAAACGGAAACGTCATGTACCCAGTATATGGTTATTGTAAGTGACGTCATTAGAATAGTTCAAACTTAGGCATATTATTACAACGCTTCGCCACATTAAAATAAAAAATGGACAAAATCATTGGCGGATCCGGGGGGGGGGGGGGAGGGGGGGAGGGGGATCACAGAGGGGGACCTCTCGTACCCCCCCCCCCCCCACACACACACATGTACTTTGATGTGCCCTTTTCAAATGGCTTTTTAGAAATTATTATTCCCCGCTTTGAAATTAAAAAAAACAACAAAAACAACAACAAAAAACCCAAACATACCACACCAGTGCCGAACTTTGCCGAACTCGATGGGTTGAAAGGCATGACGCATTTGAAGCAATGACGGAACTATATCCGGACAGCAGAATTCTAAGTTCGCTGACCTATATCGTGACGTTGCGTCACATGATCGCCCACTCAGCCATTCCGTCTTCCAGGGGCCGTCTCAAACAGACAAAACGACATATCTTTTCTTCTTCTTTTTTGGGACCCCCTCCTTACGAAATCCTGGATTCGCCCCTGATTAAATATTAATTTTAAGTTTTAAAAAATGACAGGGGTTTTTATGGGGGTTTTGTTGTGGGTTTTTGTTGTTGTTGTTGTTTTTTCCTCTTTTTTTTCTGCCACCAACTACGGAATTTCGAAGATTTTTATTATTCAATTTAATTGTTAGTTGTTCTACGATTCAGTCACATACATGCTCATAATTAGGTCAGGAATAGCACAGTGGATATACCGATCGGCGCGTTACGGTGTGTGTGTGTGTGTGTGTGTGTGTGTGTGTGTGTGTGTGTGTAAATAACTTCAGTTTGGTTTGACGTAATAATACAGCTGCTAACCCACCCACCCACCCACCCACCCCCCATGTATTGCTGATCCATTTATGACATTGAAATGATCTTAAGGCTACTAATCAGCGGTTATTGGATGGCAAACGCACAGGTATATCGACACATGGTCACAGATGAAATCCGCTGTCGCCACATGGCTACTCTCAGGGTTTCATCCACGGGTGGAGGGGGGGGGGGGGAGGAGAGGATTCCCCCCCATGATTTTGTCATGGGGGGGGGGGTATCCCACCCATCAGTTTGCAGAGCAGTGTTTTTTAAGGTCATTTTTAGCTCTTAGCATAACATTTTCTAAGAAAATGCTAGATAGAGAGAATATGTTAATTAGCAAATATTAATTATCTACCTGTTTTGCATGTTTGTGGCTTGGGAAAAACAATTGTATACAACTGATTTTATTTCACAAGATACATGAGCAGTAACGATAATTTGTGATTGTATGTAGAGAAACTGAAGGACGCAGATAAGTAAATCAACCAATGAGCGTTAGGTTGTGTGCGAATGTAGGACGCTGTTAATTCAGCTCATTTTGAAAAAAAAACAAAAAAACATTGTGGTTTACAATTGAGTAAGAAATTTGATTTTTGACAATAATTACACCTGCATATGTTGACAACAACTTTTTGCGTTTATGTTAATATAGACGACAGTGTATTATTATTTACTTCTCTGCTTGAAAAAAAAAAAAAAAAAAAAAAAAAAACATTTTAAAAATGTATATATCGCTGCATAGATTTAAGAGAAGATGTAAAAGTGGTCATGTTTGCATCCGTCTAACATGATCAATCTTCAATACGTTGACAGTAGAGTGCATTGAGAATCGCACATTTACATGGGAGATCACTCGTGTTTGACTGTTGACACACGCCACAATACAATATTGGATGAATAGCATTTTATGTCCCCTTTGACCATCTGGAAATATTCCACTGCACCAAAGAGAAAATCAGTGGAATGTTCATCAGACCTCTCTCCTGCTCCCTTCTATTGTGTTGAACAAACGTCGGCTCACTCTATTATGTTGAATGCACCAAAGAGAAAATCAGTGGAATGTTCATCAGACCTCTCTCCTGCTCCCTTCTATTGTGTTGAACAAACGTCGGCTCACTCTATTATGTTGAATGCACCAAAGAGAAAATCAGTGGAATGTTCATCAGACCTCTCTCCTGCTCCCTTCTATTGTGTTGAACAAACGTCGGCTCACTCTATTATGTTGAATGCAGTTGATCAAACAAATTAGTCCATGGACCAGATACCGAAACCCTCCACCTTCCTAGTGATTTTTGGGGACAAGTATTTTTAGATACCACATTATATATGAATTTAATATCTGCTTGTCTGCAGCAAAAATGTCGGTGGATCAAGAAAACATCGCCATTTGAATACGGATACCGTTGCACATTTTGTGTCGCAGAAATGCTATGTGGAAAAAATAAATATAGAGATAAAGTTGTCATCCATATATTTTGTTAAAAGATATAAGTCCAAAATGAATGATATTCATCCTATACTAGATATTAATATTAACAAACCAAATAACAATGCAATATGTGGTATGAATGATGATATACTCATCGGCAAAAGTTAAGCAATACCGGAAGTGCATCATTTTCTATATTTACACATACATGGGGCTTCTTGAACCTGTTATTATTAAAAATTGCACTGTATTTGATATCTTGAGGCAGCATTATTCAGATATGGTTCAGTATATCTGCCTATACTATGTACAACAAAATTAATTAAGGACCAATAGATATTTTAGCATTTTCCTTTAAATATGGGGGAAAACACTTCTTCCGTTGTAAGTTGTCAGCATTGTGACCTGTTCTTAAACTTAATGGCTTAAATAACAATTTAGAGAGACCATATGTGTAACAAATGCTAGCCTAATGCTCATATAAATATTTTTCATAAATATGTAAAATACCCAGTGCTTATTGCGTATATCACCAGTCACAGTTTACTGAAACAATGTGTAGAAGTCATATAGGTATAGGAGAAAAACATGCTAAAATAATATGTCAGTAACAAAGAATTATATTATAATATAAGAACGTTTACTAGCCCTTAATTAATTTTGTATGTGCATCAATATTATGAAGATGCCCCTCTTTACTAAACACCAGTGTTAAAAATTTATAATATCAGTTTTGTGTACCTATCGTAAGTTATGTTGCATTACATGTACAATTCATCTATCTCACAGACGTTCATCTTATACTTGTCTCTGCACTACTTTTACATTGTGCTTAACTTGTACTCAGATGTATATAATTAGTTTCTACATCAAATATTGCCTAGAGAAGTTTTGACCTCCTTTCGTATTCCTTTGTATTTTCATGCAATGAAAATATGTCTGTCATGTTCATAATATCTGGTACTCTTCTTCTTCAGTCTCTGTTCTTGTTCCTCCATCAGTATGTCCATCAGCTCCCATGGTATAATATCACTATTTCATCTATAGTGTTCCTTCTGAAAATGTTCAGCCATATGGCCATTTGGTTGGAGAATAGCCTTGACTGCCTGGTATGACTGATATGGCAATTTGTTCTCTTTGTCTGCATTCTCAGTGAATACATACATGTAGAGTGGGGAAGGCTGATTTATACTCTACTGAAGTTCAATATTATCATCCGTGGTTTGGCAACAAACATCTCCAGATATATATCAAGCCATAATGTGTTTGTGTTATTCTCACCTGCACTCCCATAGAGAAGGTATATGAAATTATCTACTTAAATATATGAACATCGGTTTTGCTGACCTATCATGGGCTTGGAAGAACCCCTTTCACATGAGAAATGTAGTGTTAAAAAGAGTCAGGTCAATTGTTTGTTTGTTTGTTTATTTTGTTTTAATTTGTTTGTTTGTTTGTTTTGGGTTGTTTGTGTGTGTGTGTGGGGTGGGGGGTGGGATGGGGTGGGGTGGGGTGGGGGTGGGGGGGTGTAATAATAAAAGCTTCAGGCAATCCTAAGTACGTGTATACATAGAAATAAATACATTTCTAGCATTGCTTAACTTATTTTGAGAAGTATGTAAGTATTCATACCTCATATTATATTGTTGTATATTTATGGATGTAGAAATAGAAAATTGTGAACTTCACATATTCATATTTGGGTAAGATAAAATGATTGAGAATTGGGAATGAAACTTAGATTTTTATAGTGCTAGATATTTGCCTGATGACAATAGTCTATGTAGGCGTCAATTATTTACACAAAAACATAAGTTAATCATAATATAAATAGAATTGCAATGCTAAAGTATTGCAAAAGGAAAACAAAAACCCGGCCATTGCAAGATGATCTGTTGTGAGATAAGTTAACTGCATATGTAATGCAGACTTGCCTAGAATGGTATGTAACTTCCCTTTTTTATGTAAGACTTGTGTTTGATATAAACATTTTTTATTCAAAATAGCCATGTAAACGGTTTAGTCAGCATGCACTGCGACATATTTAAATAATCCTGCTTTCAGATATTAAATACAATACAATAATAAAAGGTTCAGAATGTTTTACGTACGGTATGCATATACACATGCACATAGAAACGTATTTATGTCAGGAACTGGCACCTTTTGCTGGCGAGTATACCCCCTGTACTATATGCATACCACACATATTTCATTGCATTGTGGGTTGTTGTTATGAACAATGTCATGTAGTTTAGCATGAATAGCATTCATAATTTGGTCTTAAACCTGTTCAAAATATGTCTGGATATTAACTTCAAAATTGCCATGCAGTTTTTTCATATACTATGTTTGTAATATGCAGGAGGTTTCAAATTCATTGACTCACTATACTTAGTCAGATGTCTAATGTCAACAAAAAAAAAATTGTTCGTGGAATACATTGACAAGTAACCCAGCTTTAAAGTAAAAGCAGTGATATAGTCGAGCATTATTTTCAAACATTTTTTAAAATTAGGTGGAATATTCACCTTGACCATGCTAAAAATGAATAGGGTGAGTACACTCAAACGTACACTACGGGCACACCCACCAAACGATTGCTTGCAGAAAAGTTGATTTGAATATGTCTATGGATAGGCTTCAAATATATACTGATCTTTAAAAATCCCTATAGTGGCCCCGCGGTCTAATTTGTTATCCCCATGGTTTGTATCAACTTTTTCAGAGCAAGTCATTTAAAGTTATCT